>NW_027095169.1:0-31500 GCF_029207755.1 Chamaea fasciata | reverse complement strand
TAGGGGAAGGCAGGACACCCCCAGGGACACCTAGGGGACAGCCAGGGCACCCCCAGGGACATTTAGGGGACAGCCAGGGCACTCCAGGACACCCAGGCAACCCCAGGGACACCTAGGGGACAGCCAGGGCACCCCCAGGGGACACCCAGGGCACCTCCAGGGACACCTAGGGGACAGGCAGGGAACCCCCAGGGAAACCTACGGGACAGGCAGGGCACTCCCAGGGACACTGACGGCACAGCCAGGGCACCCCCAGAGACCCGTAGGGGACAGCCAGGGCACTCCCAGGTGACACTCTGGGCACCCACAGGGACACCTTGGGGACAGCCAGGGCACCCCAGGGACACCCAGGGCACCCCCAGGGACACCTAGGGGACAGGCAGGGCACCCCCAGGGAAACCCAGGGCACCCCCAACGACACCTAGGGGACAGGCAGGGCACCCCCAGGGATACCGAGGGGAAAGCCAGGGCACCACCAGGGACATTTAGGGAACAGCCAGGGCACTCCAGGGACAGCCAGGGCACCCCCAGGTACACCTAGGGGACAGGCAGGGCACCCCAGGGACACCTAGGGGACACCCAGGGCCCCCCCAGGGACACCTAGGGGACAGGCAGGGCACCCCCAGGGACACCGAGGGGACAGCCAGGGCACCCCCAGGGGCACCCCAGGGACACCCAGGGCACCCCCAGGGACACCAATGGGACAGCCAGAGCACCCCAAGGACAGCCAGGGCACCCCCAGGGACACCTAGGGGACAGCCAGGGCACCCCAGGGACACCAAGGGGACAGCCAGGGCACCCCCAGGGACACCTAGGGGACAGCAAGGGCACCCCCAGGGACACCCTGGGCACGCCCAGGGACATGTAGGGGACAGCCAGGGCACCCCAGGGACACCCAGGGCACCCCCAGGGACACCTAGGGGACAGCCAGGGCACATACAGGGACACCTAGGGGACAGCCAGGGCACCCCAGGGACAGCCAGGGCACCCACAGGGACACCTAGGGGACAGCCAGGGTACCCCAGGGTCAGCCAGGGCACCCCCAGGGACACCTAGGGGACAGCCAGGGCCCCCCCCAGGGACACCTAGGGGACAGCCAGAGGACCCCAGGGACACCCAGGGCACCCCCAGGGACACCTAGGGGACAGCCAGGGCATCCCGAGGGACAGGGACGGCACCCACAGGGACACCTAGGAGTCAGCCAGGGCACGCCAGGGACACCCAGGGCACCCCAGGGACACCTAGAGGACAGCCAGGGCACCCTAGGGACAGCCAGGGCACCCCCAGGGACACCGAGGGCACAGCCAGGGCACCCCAGGGACAGCGAGGGCACCCCCAGGGACACCAAGGGCTCCTCCAGGGACACCTAGGGGACAGCCAGGGCACCTCGAGGGACAGGGAGGGCACCCCCAGGGACACCTAGAGGACAGCCAGGGCCCCCCCAGGGACAACCAGGGCACCCCCAGGGACACCTAGGGGACAGCCAGGGCATGCCAAGGGACACCCTGGGCACCCCCAGGGACACCTACGGGACAGCCAGGGCACCCCAGGCACACTCAGGGCATTCCCAGGGACACCTAGGGGACAGCCAGGGCACCCCCAGGGACACCGAGGGCACAGCAAGGGCACCCTAGGGACAGCCAGGGCACCCCCAGGGACACCTAGGGGACAGCCAGGGCACCCCCAGGGACACCTAGGGGACAGCCAGGGCACTCCTGGGACTGGTAGGGCACCCCCAGGGACGCCTAGGGGACAGCCAGGACACGCTAGGGACAGCCAGGGCACCCCCAGGGACACCAAGGGCACAGCCAGGGCCCCCCTCAGGGACACCGAGGGCACAGCCAGGGCCCCCTCAGGGACACCCAGGGCACCCCCAGGGACACCAAGAGGACAGCCAGGGCACCCCCAGGGACACCTAGGGGACAGCCAGGGCGCCCTCAGGGACACCTAGGGGATAACCTGGGCACCCCCAAGGACACCCAGGGCACCCCCAGGGACACTGAGGGCACAGCCAGGGCACCCCCAAGGACACCTAGGGGACACGCAGGGTACCCCCAGGGACAATGCGGGGACAGCCATGGCACCCCCAGGGACAGCCAGGGCACCCCAGGGACACCTAGGGCACAGCCAGGGCACCCTAGGGACAGCCAGGGCACCCCCAGGGACACCTAGGGGACAGCCAGGGCACCCCCAGGGACACCTAGGGGACAGCCAGGGCACCCCGAGGGGACACCAGGGCACCCCCAGGGACACCTAGGGGACTGCCAGGGCACCCTAGGGACAGCCAGGGCACCCCCAGGGACACCTAGAGGACAGCCAGGGAATCCCAGGGACACCCTGGGCATCCCCAGGGACACATAATGCACCCCCAGGGACACCTAGGGGACAGCCAGGGCCCCCCCAGAGACTCCTAGGGGACAGCCAGGGAACCTCAGGGACACCCTGTGCACCCCCAGGGACACCCAGGGCACACCCGGGGACACCTAGGGGACAGCCCGGGCACCCTAGGGACAGCCAGGGCACAGAAAGGGCACCCTAGGGACAGCCAGGGCACCCCCAAGGACACCTAGGGGACACGCAGGGTGCCCCCAGGGACAACGAGGGGACAGCCAGGGCAACCCAGGGACAGCCAAGGCACCCCAGGGACACCTAGGGCACAGCCAGGGCACCCTAGGGACAGCCAGGGCACCCTCAGGGACACCTACGGGACAGGCAGGGCACCCCCAGGGACACCTAGGGGACAGCCAGGGCACCCCCAGGGACACCTAGGGGACACCCAGGGCACCCCCAGGGACATTTAGGGGACAGCACGGGCACTCCAGGGACAGCCAGGGCACCCCCAGGGACACGAAGGGGACAGCCAGGGCACCCCCAGGGACAGCCAGGGCCCCCCCAGGGACATCAAGGGCACCCCCAGGGACACCTAGGGGACAGCCAGGGCAGCCCAGGGACACCAAGGGCACCCCCATGGACACCTCGGGGACAGCCAGGCACCCCCAGGGACACCAAGGGGACCCCCAGGGACACCTAGGGGACAGCCAGGGCACCCCAGGGACAGCGAGGGCACCCCCAGGGACACCTAGGCGACCTCCAGGGACATCTAGGGGACAGCCAGGGCACCCCAGGGACAGCCAGGGCACCCCCAGGGACACCTAGGGGACAGCAAGGGCACCCCCAGGGACACCAAGGGCACAGCCAGGGCACCCTAGAAACAGCCAGGGCACCCCCACGGACACCAAGGGCACAGACAGGGCACCCTAGGGACACCAAGGGGACAGCCAGGGCACCCCCAGGGACACCCAGGGCACCCCCAGGGACATCTAGGGGACAGCCAGGGCCCCCGAGGGACACCAGGGCACCCCCAGAGACACCTAGGGGACAGCCAGGGCACCCTAGGGACAGCCAGGGCACCCCCAGGGACACCAAGTGCACAGACAGGGCACCCTAGGGACACCTAGGGGACAGCCAGGGCATCCCCAGGGACACCCAGGGCACCCCCAGGGACACCTAGGGGACAGCCAGGGCACCCCGAGGGACACCAGGGCACCCCCAGGGACACCTAGGGGACAGCCAGGGCAGCCCAGGGACACTCAGGGACCCCCCAGGGACACCTAGGGGACCTCCAGGGAACCCCAGGGACACGTACGGGACAGCCAGGGAACCCCACTGACACCCTGTGCACCCCCAGGGACACGCAGGGCCCCCCCAGGGACACCTAGGGGACAGCCAGGGAACCCCAGGGACACCCTGGGCACCTCCAGGGACACCTAGGGGATAGCCAGGGAACCCGAGGGACAGCCAGGGCACCCCCAGGGACACCTAGGGGACAGCCAGGGCACCCCCAGGGACACCTAGGGGACAGGCAGGGCAGCCCAGGGACACCCAGGGCACCCCCAGGGACACCTAGGGGACAGGCAGGGCACTCCCAGGGACACTCTGGGCACCCACAGGGACACCATGGGGACAGCCAGGGCACCCCAGGAACACCCAGGGCTCCCCCAGGGACACCTAGGGGACAGCCAGGGCACCCTAACGACAGCCAGGGCACCCCCAGGGACACCTAGGGGACAGCCAGTGCACCCCCAGGAACACCTAGGGCACAGCCAGGGCACCCCCAGGGACACGTAGGGGACAGCCAGGGATCCCCAGGGACACCCTGGGCCCCCCCAGGGACACCGAGGGGACTTCCAGGGCACCCCCTGGGCACCCCAGGGACAATCTGGGCACACCCAGGGACACCGACGGGACAGCCAGGGCACTCCAGGGACAGCCAGGGCACCCCCAGGGACAGCTACGGCACCCCCAGGGCGCCCTAGGGACAGCCAGGGCCCCCCCAGGGACACCTAGGGGACAGCCAGGGCACCCCGAGGGACACCCAGGGCACACCCAGGGACACCGAGAGGACAGCCAGGGCACCCCCAGGGACACCTTTGAGACAGCCAGGGCACCCCAGGGACAGCGAGGGCACCCCCAGGGACACCTAAGGGACCTCCAGGGCACCCCAGGGACAGCGAGGGCACCCCCAGGGACACCTAGGGACAGCCAGGGCCCCCCCAGGGACACCTAGGGGACAGCCAGGGCACCCCAGGGACAGCCAGGGCCCCCCCAGGGACACCTAGGGGACAGCCAGGGCCCCCCCAGGGACACCCAGGGCACCCCCAGGAACACCTAGGGGACAGCCAGGGCACGCACAGAGACACCGAGGGGAAAGCCAGGGCACCCCCAGGCACACCTAGGGGACAGCCAGGGCACCCCCAGGGACATTTAGGGGACAGCCAGGGCACTCCAGGGACACCCAGGGCAACCCCAGGGACACCTAGGGGACAGCCAGGGCACCCCCAGCAACACCCAGGGCACCTCCAGGGACACCTAGGGGACAGGCAGGGAACCCCCAGGGAAACCTAGGGGACAGGCAGGGCACTCCCAGGGACACTCTGGGCACCCACAGGGACACCTTGGGGACAGCCAGGGCACCCCAGGGACACCCAGGGCACCCCCAGGGACACCTAGGGGACAGGCAGGGCACCCCCAGGGAAACGCAGGGCACCCCCAACGACACCTAGGGGACAGGCAGGGCACCCTCAGGGATACCGAGGGGAAAGCCAGGGCACCACCAGGGACATTTAGGGAACAGCCAGGGCACTCCAGGGACAGCCAGGGCACCCCCAGGTACACCTAGGGGACAGGCAGGGCACCCCAGGGACACCTAGGGGACACCCAGGGCCCCCCCAGGGACACCTAGGGGACAGGCAGGGCACCCCCAGGGACACCGAAGGGACAGCCAGGGCACCCCCAGGGCACCCCAGGGACACCCAGGGCACCCCCAGGGACACCAATGGGACAGCCAGAGCACCCCAAGGACAGCCAGGGCACCCCCAGGGACACCTAGGGGACAGCCAGGGCACCCCAGGGACACCAAGGGGACAGCCAGGGCACCCCCAGGGACACCTAGGGGACAGCAAGGGCACCCCCAGGGACACCCTGGGCACGCCCAGGGACATGTAGGGGACAGCCAGGGCACCCCAGGGACACCCAGGGCACCCCCAGGGACACCTAGGGGACAGCCAGGGCACATACAGGGACACCTAGGGGACAGCCAGGGCACCCCAGGGACAGCGAGGGCACCCCCAGGGACACCTAGGGAACCTCCAGGGACATCTATGGGACAGCCAGGGCACCCCAGGGACAGCCAGGGCACCCACAGGGACACCTAGGGGACAGCCAGGGCACCCCCGGGACAGCCAGGGCACCCCCAGGGACACCTAGGGGATAGCCAGGGCCCCCCCCAGGGACACCTAGGGGACAGCCAGGGCATCCCGAGGGACAGGGACGGCACCCACAGGGACACCTAGGAGTCAGCCAGGGCACGCCAGGGACACCCAGGGCACCCCAGGGACACCTAGAGGACAGCCAGGGCACCCTAGGGACAGCCAGGGCACCCCCAGGGACACGGAGGGCACAGCCAGGGCACCCCAGGGACAGCGAGGGCACCCCCAGGGACACCAAGGGCTCCTCCAGGGACACCTAGGGGACAGCCAGGGCACCTCGAGGGACAGGGAGGGCACCCCCAGGGACACCTAGAGGACAGCCAGGGCCCCCCCAGGGACAACCAGGGCACCCCCAGGGACACCTAGGGGACAGCCAGGGCATGCCAAGGGACACCCTGGGCACCCCCAGGGACACCTACGGGACAGCCAGGGCACCCCAGGCACACTCAGGGCATTCCCAGGGACACCTAGGGGACAGCCAGGGCACCCCCAGGGACACCGAGGGCACAGCAAGGGCACCCTAGGGACAGCCAGGGCACCCCCAGGGACACCTAGGGGACAGCCAGGGCACCCCCAGGGACACCTAGGGGACAGCCAGGGCACTCCTGGGACTGGTAGGGCACCCCCAGGGACGCCTAGGGGACAGCCAGGACACGCTAGGGACAGCCAGGGCACCCCCAGGGACACCAAGGGCACAGCCAGGGCCCCCTCAGGGACACCGAGGGCACAGCCAGGGCCCCCTCAGGGACACCCAGGGCACCCCCAGGGACACCTAGGCGACAGCCAGGGCATCCCCAGGGACACCCAGGGCACCCCCAGGGACACCAAGAGGACAGCCAGGGCACCCCCAGGGACACCTAGGGGACAGCCAGGGCACCCTCAGGGACACCTAGGGGATAACCTGGGCACCCCCAAGGACACCCAGGGCACCCCCAGGGACACTGAGGGCACAGCCAGGGCACCCCCAAGGACACCTAGGGGACACGCAGGGTACCCCCAGGGACAATGCGGGGACAGCCATGGCACCCCCAGGGACACCTAGGGCACAGCCAGGGCACCCTAGGGACAGCCAGGGCACCCCCAGGGACACCTAGGGGACAGCCAGGGCACCCCCAGGGACACCTAGGGGACAGCCAGGGCACACCCAGGGACACCTAGGGGACAGCCAGGGCACCCCGAGGGACACCAGGGCACCCCCAGGGACACCTAGGGGACAGGCAGGGCACCCCCAGGGACACCTAGGGGACTGCCAGGGCACCGTAGGGACAGCCAGGGCACCCCCAGGGACACCTAGAGGACAGCCAGGGAACCTCAGGGACACCCTGTGCACCCCCAGGGACACCCAGGGCACACCCGGGGACACCTAGGGGACAGCCCGGGCACCCTAGGGACAGCCAGGGCACAGAAAGGGCACCCTAGGGACAGCCAGGGCACCCCCAAGGACACCTAGGGGACACGCAGGGTGCCCCCAGGGACAACGAGGGGACAGCCAGGGCAACCCAGGGACAGCCAAGGCACCCCAGGGACACCTAGGGCACAGCAAGGGCACACTAGGGACAGCCAGGGCACCCCCAGGGACACCTACGGGACAGGCAGGGCACCCCAAGGGACACCTAGGGGACAGCCAGGGCACCCCCAGGGACACCTAGGGGACACCCAGGGCACCCCCAGGGACATTTAGGGGACAGCACGGGCACTCCAGGGACACCCAGGGCACCCCCAGGGACACGAAGGGGACAGCCAGGGCACCCCCAGGGACAGCCAGGGCTCCCCCAGGGACAGCCAGGGCACACCAAAAGACACCTAAAGGACAGCCAGGGCACCCCCAGGGCCACTTAGGGGACAGCCAGGGCACCCCCAGGGACAGCCAGGGCCCCCCCAGGGACATCAAGGGCACCCCCAGGGACACCTAGGGGACAGCCAGGGCAGCCCAGGGACACCCAGGGCACCCCCATGGACACCTCGGGGACAGCCAGGGCCCCCCCAGGGACATCAAGGGCACCCCCAGGGAAACCTAGGGGACAGCCAGGGCACCTACAGGGACACCTAGGAGACAGCCAGGGCACCCCAGGGACAGCGAGGGCACCCCCAGGGACACCTAGGCGACCTCCAGGGACATCTAGGGGACAGCCAGGGCACCCCAGGGACAGCCAGGGCACCCCCAGGGACACCTAGGGGACAGCCAGGGCCCCCCCAGGGACACCTAGGGGACAGCCAGGGGACCCCAGGGACACCCAGGGCACCCCCAGGGACACCTAGGGGACAGCCAGGGCATCCCGAGGGACAGGGAGGGCACCCACAGGGACACCTAGGAGACAGCCAGGGTACGCCAGGGACACCCAGGGCACCCCAGGGACACCTAGAGGACAGCCAGGGCACCACAGGGACACCTACGGCACAGCCAGGGCACCCTAGGGACAGCCAGGGCACCCTCAGGGACACCAAGGGCACAGCCAGGCCACCCCAAGGACAGCCAGGGCAGCCCAGGGACACCTACAGGACAGCCAGGGAACGCCAGGGACACGTAGGGGACAGCCAGGGCACCCTAGGGACAAGCAGG
Source organism: Chamaea fasciata (assembly GCF_029207755.1). Classification (NCBI taxonomy): domain Eukaryota; kingdom Metazoa; phylum Chordata; class Aves; order Passeriformes; family Sylviidae; genus Chamaea; species Chamaea fasciata. Next base: position 23,172 of record NW_027095169.1, on the reverse strand, counting down.
GCACCCCCAGGGACACCTAGGCGACCTCCAGACACATCTAGGAGACAGCCAGGGCACCCCAGGGACAGCCAGGGCACCCCCAGGGACACCTAGGGGACAGCCAGGGTACCACAGGAACAGCCAGGGCACCCCCAGGGACACCTAGGGGACAGCCAGGGCCCCCCCAGGGACACCTAGGGGACAGCCAGGGGACCCCAGGGACACCCAGGGCACCCCCAGGGACACGTAGGGGACAGCCAGGGCATCCCGAGGGACAGGAAGGGCACCCACAGGGACACCTAGGGCACAGCCAGGGCACCCTAGGGACCGCCAGGGCACCCTCAGGGACACCAAGGGCACAGCCAGGCCACCCCAAGGACAGCCAGGGCAGCCCAGGGACACCTACGGGACAGCCAAGGCACCCCAGGGCTGCCCAGGGACACCCAGGGTACCCCAGGGACACGTAGGGGACCTCCCGGGCACCCCAGGGACAGCCAGGGCACCCCAGGGACACCCAGGGCCCCCCCAGGGACACCTATGGGACAGCCAGGGAACGCCAGGCACACGTAGGGGACAGCCAGGGCACCCTAGGGATAGGCAGGGCACCCCCAGGGACACCTAGGGGACAGCCAGGGCCCCCCCAGGGACACCTAGGGGACAGCCAGGGCACCCCAGGGACACCCAGGGCACCCCCAGGGACACCGAGGGGACAGCCAGGGCACCCTAGGGACAGCCATGGCCCCCTAGGGACAGCCAGGGCACCCCCAGAGACACCGAGGGCACAGCCAGGGCACCCTAGGGACAGCCAGGGCACCCCAGGGACACCTAAGGGACAGGCAGGGCACCCCCAGGGACACCGAGGGGACAGCCAGGGCACCCCCAGGGACACTGGCGGGACAGCCAGGGCACCCCCAGAGACCCCTAGAGGACAGCCAGGGACCTCCTAGGGACACTCTGGGCACCCCAAGGGACACCTTGGGGTCAGCAAAGGCACCCCAGGGACACCCAGGGCACACCCAGGGACACGGAGGGGACACCCAGGGCACCCCCAGGGACACCTAGGGGACAGCCAGGGAACCCCAGGGACACCCTGTGCACCCCCAGGGACACCCAGGGCACCCCCAGGGACACCTAGGGGACAGCCAGGGCCCCCCCAGGGACACCTAGGGGACAGCCAGGGCACCCCAGGGACACCCAGGGCACCCCCAGGGACACCGAGGGGACAGCCAGGGCACCCTAGGGAAAGCCATGGCACTATAGGGACAGCCAGGGCACCCCAGGGACACCCAGGGCACCCCCAGGGACACCTAGGGGACAGTCAGGGAACCCCAGGGACACCCTGTGCACCCCCAGGGACACCCAGGGCACCCCCAGGGACACCTAGGGGACAGCCAGGGCCCCCCCAGGGAAACCTAGGGGACAGCCAGGGAACCCCAGGGACACCCTGTGCACACCCAGGGACACCCAGGGCACACCCAGGGACACCTAGGGGACAGCCAGGGCACCCTAGGGACAGCCAGGGCACCCCCAGGGACACCCAGGGCACCCCCAGGGACACCTAGGGGACAGCCAGGGCACCTCGAGGGACACCCAGGGCACCCCCAGGGACACCTACAGGACAGCCAGGGCCCCCCCAGGGACATCCAGGGCACCCCCAGGGACACCTAGGGGACAGCCAGGGCATCCCCAGGGACACCCTGGGAACCCCCAGGGACACCTAGGGGACACGCAGGGTACCCCCAGGGACAACGAGGGGACAGCCAGGGCACCCCCAGGGACAGCCAAGGCACCCCAGGGACACCTAGGGCACAGCCAGCGCACCCTAGGGACAGACAGGGCACCCCCAGGGACACCTAAGGGACAGGCAGGGCACCCCCAGGGACACCTAGGGGACAGCCAGGGCACCCCCAGGGACACCCAGGGCACCCCCAGGGACATCCAGGGGACAGCCAGGGCACCCCAGGGACATTTAGGGGACAGCACGGGCACTCCAGGGACACCCAGGGCATCCCCAGGGACACGAAGGGGACAGCCAGGGCACCCCCAGGGACAGCCAGGGCTCCCCCAGGGACAGCCAGGGCACACCAAAAGACACCTAAAGGACAGCCAGGGCACCCCCAGGGCCACCTAGGGGACAGCCAGGGCACCCCCAGGGACAGCCAGGGCCCCCCCAGGGACATCAAGGGCACCCCCAGGGACACCTAGGGGACAGCCAGGGCAGCCCAGGGACACCAAGGGGACCCCCAGGGACACCTAGGGGACAGCCAGGGCACCTACAGGGACACCTAGGAGACAGCCAGGGCACCCCAGGGATAGCGAGGGCACCCCCAGGGACACCTAGGCGACCTCCAGGGACATCTAGGGGACAGCCAGGGCACCCCAGGGACAGCCAGGGCACCCCCAGGGACACCTAGGGGACAGCCAGGGCCCCCCCAGGGACACCTAGGGGACAGCCAGGGGACCCCAGGGACACCCAGGGCACCCCCAGGGACACCTAGGGGACAGCCAGGGCATCCCGAGGGACAGGGAGGGCACCCACAGGGACACCTAGGAGACAGCCAGGGTACGCCAGGGACACCCAGGGCACCCCAGGGACACCTAGAGGACAGCCAGGGCACCACAGGGACACCTACGGCACAGCCAGGGCACCCTAGGGACAGCCAGGGCACCCTCAGGGACACCAAGGGCACAGCCAGGCCACCCCAAGGACAGCCAGGGCAGCCCAGGGACACCTACAGGACAGCCAGGGCACCCCAGGGCAGCCCAGGGACACCCAGGGTACACCGGGTACACGTAGGGGACCTCCCGAACACCCCAGGGACAGCCAGGGCCCCCCCAGGGACACCTACGGGACAGCCAGGGAACGCCAGGGACACGTAGGGGACAGCCAGGGCACCCTAGGGACAAGCAGGGCACCCCCAGGGACACCTAGGCGACCTCCAGACACATCTAGGAGACAGCCAGGGCACCCCAGGGACAGCCAGGGCACCCCCAGGGACACCTAGGGGACAGCCAGGGCACCACAGGAACAGCCAGGGCACCCTCAGGGACACCAAGGGCACAGCCAGGCCACCCCAAGGACAGCCAGGGCAGCCCAGGGACACCTACAGGACAGCCAGGGCACGCCAGGGCAGCCCAGGGACACGCAGGGTACACCGGGTACACGTAGGGGACCTCCCGGGCACCCCAGGGACAGCCAGGGCACCCCAGGGACACCCAGGGCCCCCCCAGGGACACCTACGGGACAGCCAGGGAACGCCAGGGACACGTAGGGGACAGCCAGGGCACCCTAGGGACAAGCAGGGCACCCCCAGGGACACCTAGGGGACAGCCAGGGCCCCCCCAGGGACACCTAGGGGAAAGCCAGGGGACCCCAGGGACACCCAGGGCACCCCCAGGGACACGTAGGGGACAGCCAGGCCATCCCGAGGGACAGGGAGGGCACCCACAGGGACACCTAGGGCACACCCAGGGCACCCTAGGGACAGCCAGGGCACCCTCAGGGACACCAAGGGCACAGCCAGGCCACCCCAAGGACAGCCAGGGCAGCCCAGGGACACCTACGGGACAGCCAAGGCACCCCAGGGCTGCCCAGGGACACCCAGGGTACCCCAGGGACACGTAGGGGACCTCCCGGGCACCCCAGGGACAGCCAGGGCACCCCAGGGACACCCAGGGCACCGCCAGGGACACCGAGGGGACAGCCAGGGCACCCTCAGGGACACCTAGGGGACAACCTGGGCACCCCCAAGGACACCCAGGGCACCCCCAGGGATACTGAGGGCACAGCCAGGGCACCCCCAAGGACACCTAGGGGACACGCAGGGTACCCCCAGGGACAATGAGGGGACAGCAATGGCACCCCCAGGGACAGCCAGGGCACCCCAGGGACACCTAGGGCACAGCCAGGGCACCCTAGGGACAGCCAGGGCACCCCCAGGGACACCTAGGGGACAGCCAGGGCACCCCCAGGGACACCTAGAGGACAGCCAGGGAACCCCAGGGACACCCTGGGCATCCCCAGGGACACATAATGCACCCCCAGGGACACCTAGGGGACAGCCAGGGCCCCCCCAGGGACACCTAGGGGACAGCCAGGGAACCTCAGGGACACCCTGTGCACCCCCAGGGACACCCAGGGCACACCCGGGGACACCTAGGGGACAGCCCGGGCACCCTAGGGACAGCCAGGGCACAGAAAGGGCACCCTAGGGACAGCCAGGGCACCCCCAAGGACACCTAGGGGACACGCAGTGTACCCCCAGGGACAACGAGGGGACAGCCAGGGCAACCCAGGGACAGCCAAGGCACCCCAGGGACACCTAGGGCACAGCCAGGGCACACTAGTGACAGCCAGGGCACCCCCAGGGACACCTACGGGACAGGCAGGGCACCCCAGGGGACACCTAGGGGACAGCCAGGGCACCCCCAGGGACACCTAGGGGACACCCAGGGCACCCCCAGGGACATTTAGGGGACAGCACGGGCACTCCAGGGACACCCAGGGCACCCCCAGGGACACGAAGGGGACAGCCAGGGCACCCCCAGGGACAGCCAGGGCTCCCCCAGGGACAGCCAGGGCACACCAAAAGACACCTAAAGGACAGCCAGGGCACCCCCAGGGCCACCTAGAGACAGCCAGGGCACCCCCAGGGACAGCCAGGGCCCCCCCAGGGACATCAAGGGTACCCCCAGGGACACCTCGGGGACAGCCAAGGTACCCCCAGGGACACCAAGGGGACCCCCAGGGACACCTACGGCACAGCCAGGGCACCCTAGGGACAGCCAGGGCACCCTCAGGGACACCAAGGGCACAGCCAGGCCACCCCAAGGACAGCCAGGGCAGCCCAGGGACACCTACAGGACAGCCAGGGCACCCCAGGGCAGCCCAGGGACACCCAGGGTACACCGGGTACACGTAGGGGACCTCCCGGGCACCCCAGGGACAGCCAGGGCACCCCAGGGACACCCAGGGCCCCCCCAGGGACACCTACGGGACAGCCAGGGAACGCCAGGGACACGTAGGGGACAGCCAGGGCACCCTAGGGACAAGCAGGGCACCCCCAGGGACACCTAGGCGACCTCCAGACACATCTAGGAGACAGCCAGGGCACCCCAGGGACACCTAGGGGACAGCCAGGGGACCCCAGGGACACCCAGGGCACCCCCAGGGACACGTAGGGGACAGCCAGGGCATCCCGAGGGACAGGGAGGGCACCCACAGGGACACCTAGGGCACAGCCAGGGCACCCTAGGGACAGCCAGGGCACCCTCAGGGACACCAAGGGCACAGCCAGGCCACCCCAAGGACAGCCAGGGCAGCCCAGGGACACCTACGGGACAGCCAAGGCACCCCAGGGCTGCCCAGGGACACCCAGGGTACTCCAGGGACACGTAGGGGACCTCCCGGGCACCCCAGGGACAGCCAGGGCACCCCAGGGACACCCAGGGCACCCCCAGGGACACCGAGGGGACAGCCAGGGCACCCTCAGGGACACCTAGGGGACAACCTGGGCACCCCCAAGGACACCCAGGGCACCCCCAGGGACACTGAGGGCACAGCCAGGGCACCCCAAAGGACACCTAGGGGACACGCAGGGTACCCCCAGGGACAATGAGGGGACAGCCATGGCACCCCCAGGGACAGCCAGGGCACCCCAGGGACACCTAGGGCACAGCCAGGGCACCCTAGGGACAGCCAGGGCACCCCCAGGGACACCTAGGGGACAGCCAGGGCACCCCCAGGAACACCTAGAGGACAGCCAGGGCACCCCCAGGGACACCTAGAGGACAGCCAGGGCACCCCGAGGGACACCAGGGCACCCCCAGGGACGCCTAGGGGACAGGCAGGGCACCCCCAGGGACACCTAGGGGACTGCCAGGGCACCCTAGGGACAGCCAGGGCACCCCCAGGGACACCTAGAGGACAGCCAGGGAACCCCAGGGACACCCTGGGCATCACCAGGGACAAATAATGCACCCCCAGGGACACCTAGGGGACAGCCAGGGCCCCCCCAGGGACACCTAGGGGACAGCCAGGGAACCTCAGGGACACCCTGTGCACCCCCAGGGACACACAGGGCACACACGGGGACACCTAGGGAACAGCCCGGGCACCCTAGGGACAGCCAGGGCACCCCCAAGGACACCTAGGGGACACGCAGGGTACCCCCAGGGACAACGAGGGGACAGCCAGGGCAACCCAGGGACAGCCAAGGCACCCCAGGGACACCTAGGGCACAGCCAGGGCACACTAGGGACAGCCAGGGCACCCCCAGGGACACCTACGGGACAGGCAGGGCACCCCAAGGGACACCTAGGGGACAGCCAGGGCACCCCCAGGGACACCTAGGGGACACCCAGGGCACCCCCAGGGACATTTAGGGGACAGCACGGGCACTCCAGGGACACCCAGGGCACCCCCAGGGACACGAAGGGGACAGCCAGGGCACCCCCAGGGACAGCCAGGGCTCCCCCAGGGACAGCCAGGGCACACCAAAAGACACTTAAAGGACAGCCAGGGCACCCCCAGGGCCACCTAGGGAACAGCCAGGGCACCCCCAGGGACAGCCAGGGCCCCCCCAGGGACATCAAGGGCACCCCCAGGGACACCTAGGGGACAGCCAGGGCAGCCCAGGGACACCCAGGGCACCCCCAAGGACACCTCGGGGACAGCCAGGGTACCCCCAGGGACACCAAGGGGACCCCCAGGGACACCTAGGGGACAGCCAGGGCACCTACATGGACACCTAGGAGACAGCCAGTGCACCCCAGGGACAGCGAGGGCACCCCCAGGGACACCTAGGCGACCTCCAGGGACATCTAGGGGACAGCCAGGGCACCCCAGGGACAGCCAGGGCACCCCCAGGGACACCTAGGGGACAGCCAGTGCCCCCCCAGGGACACCTAGGGGACAGCCAGGGGACCCCAGGGACACCCAGGGCACCCCCAGGGACACCTAGGGGAAAGCCAGGGCATCCCGAGGGACAGGGAGGGCACCCACAGGGACACCTAGGAGACAGCCAGGGTACGCCAGGGACACCCAGGGCACCCCAGGGACACCTAGAGGACAGCCAGGGCACCACAGGGACACCTACGGCACAGCCAGGGCACCCTAGGGACAGCCAGGGCACCCTCAGGGACACCAAGGGCACAGCCAGGCCACCCCAAGGACAGCCAGGGCAGCCCAGGGACACCTACAGGACAGCCAGGGCACCCCAGGGCAGCCCAAGGACACCCAGGGTACACCGGGTACACGTAGGGGACCTCCCGGGCACCCCAGGGACAGCCAGGGCACCCCAGGGACACCCAGGGCCCCCCCAGGGACACCTACGGGACAGCCAGGGAACGCCAGGGAGACGTAGGGGACAGCCAGGGCACCCTAGGGACAAGCAGGGCACCCCCAGGGACACCTAGGCGACCTCCAGACACATCTAGGAGACAGCCAGGGCACCCCAGGGACAGCCAGGGCACCCCCAGGGACACCTAGGGGACAGCCAGGGCACCACAGGAACAGCCAGGGCACCCCCAGGGACACCTAGGGGACAGCCAGGGCCCCCCCAGGGACACCTAGGGGACAGCCAGGGGACCCCAGGGACACCCAGGGCACCCCCAGGGACACGTAGGGGACAGCCAGGGCATCCCGAGGGACAGGGAGGGCACCCACAGGGACACCTAGGGCACAGCCAGGGCACCCTAGGGACAGCCAGGGCACCCTCAGGGACACCAAGGGCACAGCCAGGCCACCCCAAGGACAGCCAGGGCAGCCCAGGGACACCTACGGGACAGCCAAGGCACCCCAGGGCTGCCCAGGGACACCCAGGGTACCCCAGGGACACCTAGGGGACCTCCCGGGCACCCCAGGGACAGCCAGGGCACCCCAGGGACACCCAGGGCACCGCCAGGGACACCGAGGGGACAGCCAGGGCACCCTCAGGGACACCTAGGGGACAACCTGGGCACCCCCAAGGACACCCAGGGCACCCCCAGGGATACTGAGGGCACAGCCAGGGCACCCCCAAGGACACCTAGGGGACACGCAGGGTACCCCCAGGGACAATGAGGGGACAGCCATGGCACCCCCAGGGACAGCCAGGGCACCCCAGGGACACCTAGGGCACAGCCAGGGCACCCTAGGGACAGCCAGGGCACCCCCAGGGACACCTAGGGGACAGCCAGGGCACCCCCAGGGACACCTAGGGGACAGCCAGGGCACCCGCAGGGACACCTAGGGGACAGCCAGGGCACCCCCAGGGACACCTAGGGGACAGGCAGGGCACCCCCAGGGACACCTAGAGGACAGCCAGGGAACCCCAGGGACACCCTGGGCATCCCCAGGGACACATAATGCACCCCCAGGGACACCTAGGGGACAGCCAGGGCCCCCCCAGGGACACCTAGGGGACAGCCAGGGAACCTCAGGGACACCCTGTGCACCCCCAGGGACACCCAGGGCACACCCGGGAACACCTAGGGGACAGCCCGGGCACCCTAGGGACAGCCAGGGCACAGAAAGGGCACCCTAGGGACAGCCAGGGCACCCCCAAGGACACCTAGGGGACACGCAGGGTACCCCCAGGGACAACGAGGGGACAGCCAGGGCAACCCAGGGACAGCCAAGGCACCCCAGGGACACCTAGGGCACAGCCAGGGCACACTAGTGACAGCCAGGGCACCCCCAGGGACACCTACGGGACAGGCAGGGCACCCCAGGGGACACCTAGGGGACAGCCAGGGCACCCCCAGGGACACCTAGGGGACACCCAGGGCACCCCCAGGGACATTTAGGGGACAGCACGGGCACTCCAGGGACACCCAGGGCACCCCCAGGGACACGAAGGGGACAGCCAGGGCACCCCCAGGGACAGCCAGGGCTCCCCCAGGGACAGCCAGGGCACACCAAAAGACACCTAAAGGACAGCCAGGGCACCCCCAGGGCCACCTAGAGACAGCCAGGGCACCCCCAGGGACAGCCAGGGCCCCCCCAGGGACAGCCAGGGCACACCAAAAGACACTTAAAGGACAGCCAGGGCACCCCCAGGGCCACCTAGGGAACAGCCAGAGCACCCCCAGGGACAGCCAGGGCCCCCCCAGGGACATCAAGGGCACCCCCAGGGACACCTAGGGGACAGCCAGGGCAGCCCAGGGACACCCAGGGCACCCCCAAGGACACCTCGGGGACAGCCAGGGTACCCCCAGGGACACCAAGGGGACCCCCAGGGACACCTAGGGGACAGCCAGGGCACCTACATGGACACCTAGGAGACAGCCAGGGCACCCCAGGGACAGCGAGGGCACCCCCAGGGACACCTAGGCGACCTCCAGGGACATCTAGGGGACAGCCAGGGCACCCCAGGGACAGCCAGGGCACCCCCAGGGACACCTAGGGGACAGCCAGTGCCCCCCCAGGGACACCTAGGGGACAGCCAGGGGACCCCAGGGACACCCAGGGCACCCCCAGGGACACCTAGGGGAAAGCCAGGGCATCCCGAGGGACAGGGAGGGCACCCACAGGGACACCTAGGAGACAGCCAGGGTACGCCAGGGACACCCAGGGCACCCCAGGGACACCTAGAGGACAGCCAGGGCACCACAGGGACACCTACGGCACAGCCAGGGCACCCTAGGGACAGCCAGGGCACCCTCAGGGACACCAAGGGCACAGCCAGGCCACCCCAAGGACAGCCAGGGCAGCCCAGGGACACCTACAGGACAGCCAGGGCACCCCAGGGCAGCCCAAGGACACCCAGGGTACACCGGGTACACGTAGGGGACCTCCCGGGCACCCCAGGGACAGCCAGGGCACCCCAGGGACACCCAGGGCCCCCCAAGGGACACCTACGGGACAGCCAGGGAACGCCAGGGAGACGTAGGGGACAGCCAGGGCACCCTAGGGACAAGCAGGGCACCCCCAGGGACACCTAGGCGACCTCCAGACACATCTAGGAGACAGCCAGGGCACCCCAGGGACAGCCAGGGCACCCCCAGGGACACCTAGGGGACAGCCAGGGCACCACAGGAACAGCCAGGGCACCCCCAGGGACACCTAGGGGACAGCCAGGGCCCCCCCAGGGACACCTAGGGGACAGCCAGGGGACCCCAGGGACACCCAGGGCACCCCCAGGGACACGTAGGGGACAGCCAGGGCATCCCGAGGGACAGGGAGGGCACCCACAGGGACACCTAGGGCACAGCCAGGGCACCCTAGGGACAGCCAGGGCACCCTCAGGGACACCAAGGGCACAGCCAGGCCACCCCAAGGACAGCCAGGGCAGCCCAGGGACACCTACGGGACAGCCAAGGCACCCCAGGGCTGCCCAGGGACACCCAGGGTACCCCAGGGACACGTAGGGGACCTCCCGGGCACCCCAGGGACAGCCAGGGCACCCCAGGGACACCCAGGGCCCCCCCAGGGACACCTATGGGACAGCCAGGGAACGCCAGGCACACGTAGGGGACAGCCAGGGCACCCTAGGGATAGGCAGGGCACCCCCAGGGACACCTAGGGGACAGCCAGGGCCCCCCCAGGGACACCTAGGGGACAGCCAGGGCACCCCAGGGACACCCAGGGCACCCCCAGGGACACCGAGGGGACAGCCAGGGCACCCTAGGGACAGCCATGGCCCCCTAGGGACAGCCAGGGCACCCCCAGAGACACCGAGGGCACAGCCAGGGCACCCTAGGGACAGCCAGGGCACCCCAGGGACACCTAAGGGACAGGCAGGGCACCCCCAGGGACACCGAGGGGACAGCCAGGGCACCCCCAGGGACACCCAGGGCACACCCAGGGACACGGAGGGGACACCCAGGGCACCCCCAGGGACACCTAGAGGACAGCCAGGGAACCCCAGGGACACCCTGTGCACCCCCAGGGACACCCAGGGCACCCCCAGGGACACCTAGGGGACAGCCAGGGCCCCCCCAGGGACACCTAGGGGACAGCCAGGGCACCCCAGGGACACCCAGGGCACCCCCAGGGACACCGAGGGGACAGCCAGGGCACCCTAGGGAAAGCCATGGCACCCTAGGGACAGCCAGGGCACCCCAGGGACACCCAGGGCACCCCCAGAGACACCGAGGGCACAGCCAGGGCACCCTAGGGACAGCCAGGGCACCCCAGGGACACCTAAGGGACAGGCAGGGCACCCCCAGGGACACCTAGGGGACAGGCAGGGCACCCCAAGGGACACTGACAGGACAGCCAGGGCACCCCCAGAGACCCCTAGGGGACAGCCAGGGACCTCCTAGGGACACTCTGGGCACCCCAAGGGACACCTTGGGGTCAGCCAGGGCACCCCAGGGACACCCAGGGCACCCCCAGGGACACCTAGGGGACAGCCAGGGAACCCCAGGGACACCCTGTGCACCCCCAGGGACACCCAGGGCACCCCCAGGGACACCTAGGGGACAGCCAGGGCCCCCCCAGGGAAACCTAGGGGACAGCCAGGGAACCCCAGGAACACCCTGTGCACGCCCAGGGACACCCAGGGCACACCCAGGGACACCTAGGGGACAGCCAGGGCACCCCAGGGACACCTAAGGGACAGGCAGGACACCCCCAGGGACACCTAGGGGACAGGCAGGGCACCCCAAGGGACACTGACGCGACAGCCAGGGCACCCCCAGAGACCCCTAGGGGACAGCCAGGGACCTCCTAGGGACACTCTGGGCACCCCAAGGGACACCTTGGGGTCAGCCAGGGCACCCCAGGGACACCCAAGGCACCCCCAGGGACACCTAGGGGACAGCCAGGGAACCCCAGGGACACCCTGTGCACCCCCAGGGACACCCAGGGCACCCCCAGGGACACCTAGGGGACAGCCAGGGCCCCCCCAGGGAAACCTAGGGGACAGCCAGGGAACCCCAGGGACACCCTGTGCACGCCCAGGGACACCCAGGGCACACCCAGGGACACCTAGGGGACAGCCAGGGCACCCTAGGGACAGCCAGGGCACCCCCAGGGACACCCAGGGCACCCCCAGGGACACCTAGGGGACAGCCAGGGCACCTCGAGGGACAGGGAGTGCACCTCCAGGGACACCTACAGGACAGCCAGGGCCCCCCCAGGGGCACCCTGGGCTCCCCCAGGGACACCTAGGGGACAGCCAGGGCACCCCAGGCACACCCAGGGCACCCCCAGGGACACCTAGGGGACAGCCAGGGAACCCCAGGGACACCTAGGGGACAGCCAGGGCACCCCCAGGGACACCTAGGGGACAGCCAGGGCACCCCGAGGGACACCAGGGCACCCCCAGGGACACCTAGGGGACAGGCAGGGCACCCCCAGGGACACCTAGCGGACTGCCAGGGCACCCTAGGGACAGCCAGGGCACCCCCAGGGACACCTAAGGGACAGCCAGGGAACCCCAGGGACACCCTGGGCACCCCCAGGGACACCTAATGCACCCCCAGGGACACCTAGGGGACGGCCAGGGCCCCCCCAGGGACACCTAGGGGACAGCCAGGGAACCCCAGGGACACCCTGTGCACCCCTAGGGACACCCAGGGCACCCCCAGGGACACCTAGGGGACTGCCAGGGCCCCCCCAGTGACACCTAGGGGACAGCCAGGGAACCTCAGGGACACCCTGTGCACCCCCAGGGAAAACCAGGGCACACCCGGGGACACCTAGGGGACAGCCCGGGCACCTTAGGGACAGCCAGGGCACAGAAAGGGCACCCTAGGGACAGCCAGGGCACCCCCAAGGACACTTAGGGGACACGCAGGGTACCCCCAGGGACAACGAGGGGACAGCCAGGGCACCCCCAGGGACAGCCAAGGCACCCCAGGGACACCTAGGGCAAAGCCAGGGCACCCCAGGGACACCCAGGGCCCCCCCAGGGACACCGAAGGGACAGGCAGGGCACCCCCAGGGACACCTAGGGGACAGCCTGGGCACCCTAGGGACAGGCAGGGCACCCCCAGGGACACCTAGGGGACAGCCAGGGCACCCCCAGGGACACCGAGGGGACAGCCAGGGCACCCTAGGGACAGCCATGGCACCCTAGGGACAGCCAGGGCACCCCAGGGACACCCAGGGCACCCCCAGAGACACCGAGGGCACAGCCAGGGCACCCTAGGGACAGCCAGGGCACCCCAGGGACACCTAAGGGACAGGCAGGGCACCCCCAGGGACACCTAGGGGACAGGCAGGGCACCCCCAGGGACACTGATGGGACAGCCAGGGCACCCCCAGAGACCCCTAGGGGACAGCCAGGGACCTCCTAGGGACACTCTGGGCACCCCAAGGGACACCTTGGGGTCAGCCAGGGCACCCCAGGGACACCCAGGGCACCCCCAGGGACACGGAGGGGACACCCAGGGCACCCCAGGGACACCTAGGGGACAGCCAGGGAACCCCAGGGACACCCTGTGCACGCCCAGGGACACCCAGGGCACACCCAGGGACACCTAGGGGACAGCCAGGGCACCCTAGGGACAGCCAGGGCACCCCCAGGGACACCGAGGGCACAGCCAGGGCACCCCAGGGACAGCGAGGGCACCCCCAGGGACACCCAGGGCACCCCCAGGGACACCTAGAGGACAGCCAGGGCCCCCCCAGGGACATCCAGGGCACCCCCAGGGACACCTAGGGGACAGCCAGGGCATCCCCAGGCACACCCAGGGCACCCCCAGGGACACAGAGGGGACAGCCAGGGCACCCCCAGGGACACCGAGGGCACAGCAAGGGCACCCTAGGGACAGCCAGGGCACCCCCAGGGACACCTAGGAGACAGGCAGGGCACCCCCAGGGACACCGAGGGGACAGCCAGGGCACCCCCAGGGACACCTAGGGGACAGCCAGGAACCTCCTAGGGACACTCTGGGCACCCCAAGGGACACCTTGGGGTCAGCCAGGGCACCCCAGGGACACCCAGGGCACCCCCAGGGACACCTAGGGGACAGCCAGGGAACCCCAGGGACACCCTGTGCACCCCCAGGGACACCCAGGGCACACCCAGGGACACCTAGGGGACAGCCAGGGCCCCCCCAGGGAAACCTAGGGGACAGCCAGGGAACCCCAGGGACACCCTGTGCACGCCCAGGGACACCCAGGGCACACCCAGGGACACCTAGGGGACAGCCAGGGCACCTCGAGAAACAGGGAGGGCACCCCCAGGGACACATACAGGACAGCCAGGGCCCCCCCAGGGACATCCAGGGCACCCCCAGGGACACCTAGGGGACAGCCAGGGCATCCCCAGGGACACCCTGGGCACCCCCAGGGACACCTAGGGGACAGCCAGGGCACCCCAGGCACACCCAGGGCACCCCCAGGGACACCTAGGGGACAGCCAGGGAACCCCAGGGACACCTAGGGGACAGCCAGGGCACTCCCAGGGACACCTAGGGGACAGCCAGGGCACCCCGAGGGACACCAGGGCACCTCCAGGGACACCTAGGGGACAGGCAGGGCACCCCCAGGGACACCTAGGGGACTGCCACGGCACCCTAGGGACACCCAGGGCACCCCCAGGGACACCTAGGGGACAGCCAGGGAACCCCAGGGACACCCTGGGCACCCCCAGGGACACCTAATGCACCCCCAGGGACACCTAGGTGACAGCCAGGGCCCCCCCAGGGACACCTAGGGGACAGCCAGGGAACCCCAGGGACACCCTGTGCACCCCTAGGGACACCCAGGGCACCCCCAGGGACACCTAGGGGACAGCCAGGGCCCCCCCAGGGACACCTAGGGGACAGCCAGGGAACCTCAGGGACACCCTGTGCACCCCCAGGGAAAACCAGGGCACACCCGGGGACACCTAGGGGACAGCCCGGGCACCCTAGGGACAGCCAGGGCACAGAAAGGGCACCCTAGGGACAGCCAGGGCACCCCCAAGGACACCTAGGGGACACGCAGGGTACCCCCAGGGACAACGAGGGGACAGCCAGGGCACCCCCAGGGACAGCCAAGGCACCCCAGGGACACCTAGGGCACAGCCATGGCACCCTAGGGACAGCCAGGGCACCCCCAGGGACACCTAAGGGAGAGGCAGGGCACCCCCAGGGACACCTAGGGGACAGCCAGGGCACCCCCAGGGACACCCAGGGCACCCCCAGGGACATCCAGGGGACAGCCAGGGCACCCCAGGGACATTTAGGGGACAGCACGGGCACTCCAGGGACACCCAGGGCACCCCCAGGGACACGAAGGGGACAGCCAGGGCACCCCCAGGGACAGCCAGGGCTCCCCCAGGGACAGCCAGGGCACACCAAAAGACACCTAAAGGACAGCCAGGGCACCCACAGGGCCACCTAGGGGACAACCAGGGCACCCCCAGGGACAGCCAGGGCCCCCCCAGGGACATCAAGGGCACCCCCAGGGACACCTAGGGGACAGCCAGGGCACCTACAGGGACACCTAAGAGACAGCCAGGGCACCCCAGGGACAGCGAGGGCACCCCCAGGGACACCTAGGCGACCTCCAGGGACATCTAGGGGACAGCCAGGGCACCCCAGGGACACCCAGGGCACCCCCAGGGACACCTAGGGGACAGCCAGGGCCCCCCCAGGGACACCTAGGGGACAGCCAGGGGACTCCAGGGACACCCAGGGCACCCCCAGGGACACCTAGGGGACAGCCAGGGCATCCCGAGGGACAGGGAGGGCACCCACAGGGACACCTAGGAGACAGCCAGGGTACGCCAGGGACACCTAGAGGACAGCCAGGGCACCACAGGGACACCTAGGGCACAGCCAGGGCACCCTCAGGGACACCAAGGGCACAGCCAGGCCACCCCAAGGACAGCCAGGGCAGCCCAGGGACACCTACAGGACAGCCAGGGCACCCCAGGGCAGCCCAGGGACACCCAGGGTACACCGGGTACACGTAGGGGACCTCCCGGGCACCCCAG
This sequence comes from Chamaea fasciata, assembly GCF_029207755.1. NCBI lineage: Eukaryota > Metazoa > Chordata > Aves > Passeriformes > Sylviidae > Chamaea > Chamaea fasciata. Next base: position 7,336 of record NW_027095169.1, on the reverse strand, counting down.
GGACAGCCAGGGCACCCCAGGGACACCCAGGGCCCCCCCAGGGAAACCTACGGGACAGCCAGGGAACGCCAGGGACACGTAGGGGACAGCCAGGGCACCCTAGGGACAAGCAGGGCACCCCCAGGGACACCTAGGGGACTGCCAGGGCACCACAGGAACAGCCAGGGCACCCCCAGGGACACCTAGGGGACAGCCAGGGCCCCCCCAGGGACACCTAGGGGACAGCCAGGGGACCCCAGGGACACCCAGGGCACCCCCAGGGACACGTAGGGGACAGCCAGGGCATCCCGAGGGACAGGGAGGGCACCCACAGGGACACCTAGGGCACAGCCAGGGCACCCTAGGGACAGCCAGGGCACCCTCAGGGACACCAAGGGCACAGCCAGGCCACACCAAGGACAGCCAGGGCAGCCCAGGGACACCTACGGGACAGCCAAGGCACCCCAGGGCTGCCCAGGGACACCCAGGGTACCCCAGGGACACGTAGGGGACCTCCCGGGCACACCAGGGACAGCCAGGGCACCCCAGGGACACCCAGGGCACCCCCAGGGACACCTAGGGGACAGCCAGGGCACCCTAGGGACAGCCAGGGCACCCCCAGAGACACCGAGGGCACAGGCAGGGCACCCTGGGGACAGCCAGGGCACCCCCAGGGACATGTAGGGGACAAGCAGGGCACCCAAGGGACACCGAGGGGACATCCAGGGCACCCCCAGGGACACCCTGGGCAGCCCCAGGGACACCGAGGGGACAGCCAGGGCACCCCCAGAGACCCCTAGAGGACAGCCAGGGACCTCCTAGGGACACTCTGGGCACCCCAAGGGACACCTTGGGGTCAGCCAGGGCACCCCAGGGACACCCAGGGCACACCCAGGGACACGGAGGGGACACCCAGGGCACCCCCAGGGACACCTAGAGGACAGCCAGGGAACCCCAGGGACACCCTGTGCACCCCCAGGGACACCCAGGGCACCCCCAGGGACACCGAGGGGACAGCCAGGGCACCCTAGGGAAAGCCATGGCACCCTAGGGACAGCCAGGGCACCCCAGGGACACCCAGGGCACCCCCAGAGACACCGAGGGCACAGCCAGGGCACCCTAGGGACAGCCAGGGCACCCCAGGGAAACCTAAGGGACAGGCAGGGCACCCCCAGGGACACCTAGGGGACAGGCAGGGCACCCCAAGGGACACTGACAGGACAGCCAGGGCACCCCCAGAGACCCCTAGGGGACAGCCAGGGACCTCCTAGGGACACTCTGGGCACCCCAAGGGACACCTTGGGGTCAGCCAGGGCACCCCAGGGACACCCAGGGCACCCCCAGGGACACCTAGGGGACAGCCAGGGAACCCCAGGGACACCCTGTGCACCCCCAGGGACACCCAGGGCACCCCCAGGGACACCTAGGGGACAGCCAGGGCCCCCCCAGGGAAACCTAGGGGACAGCCAGGGAACCCCAGGGACACCCTGTGCACGCCCAGGGACACCCAGGGCACACCCAGGGACACCTAGGGGACAGCCAGGGCACCCCAGGGACACCTAAGGGACAGGCAGGGCACCCCCAGGGACACCTAGGGGACAGGCAGGGCACCCCAAGGGACACTGACGCGACAGCCAGGGCACCCCCAGAGACCCCTAGGGGACAGCCAGGGACCTCCTAGGGACACTCTGGGCACCCCAAGGGACACCTTGGGGTCAGCCAGGGCACCCCAGGGACACCCAAGGCACCCCCAGGGACACCTAGGGGACAGCCAGGGAACCCCAGGGACACCCTGTGCACCCCCAGGGACACCCAGGGCACCCCCAGGGACACCTAGGGGACAGCCAGGGCCCCCCCAGGGAAACCTAGGGGACAGCCAGGGAACCCCAGGGACACCCTGTGCACGCCCAGGGACACCCAGGGCACACCCAGGGACACCTAGGGGACAGCCAGGGCACCCTAGGGACAGCCAGGGCACCCCCAGGGACACCCAGGGCACCCCCAGGGACACCTAGGGGACAGCCAGGGCACCTCGAGGGACAGGGAGTGCACCCCCAGGGACACCTACAGGACAGCCAGGGCCCCCCCAGGGGCACCCTGGGCTCCCCCAGGGACACCTACGGGACAGCCAGGGCACCCCAGGCACACCCAGGGCACCCCCAGGGACACCTAGGGGACAGCCAGGGAACCCCAGGGACACCTAGGGGACAGCCAGGGCACCCCGAGGGACACCTAGCGGACTGCCAGGGCACCCTAGGGACAGCCAGGGCACCCCCAGGGACACCTAAGGGACAGCCAGGGAACCCCAGGGACACCCTGGGCACCCCCAGGGACACCTAATGCACCCCCAGGGACACCTAGGGGACGGCCAGGGCCCCCCCAGGGACACCTAGGGGACAGCCAGGGAACCCCAGGGACACCCTGTGCACCCCTAGGGACACCCAGGGCACCCCCAGGGACACCTAGGGGACTGCCAGGGCCCCCCCAGGGACACCTAGGGGACAGCCAGGGAACCTCAGGGACACCCTGTGCACCCCCAGGGAAAACCAGGGCACACCCGGGGACACCTAGGGGACAGCCCGGGCACCTTAGGGACAGCCAGGGCACAGAAAGGGCACCCTAGGGACAGCCAGGGCACCCCCAAGGACACTTAGGGGACACGCAGGGTACCCCCAGGGACAACGAGGGGACAGCCAGGGCACCCCCAGGGACAGCCAAGGCACCCCAGGGACACCTAGGGCAAAGCCAGGGCACCCCAGGGACAGCCAGGGCACCCCCAGGGACACCTAAGGGACAGGCAGGGCACCCCCAGGGACACCTAGGGGACAGCCTGGGCACCCCCAGGGACACCCAGGGCCCCCCCAGGGACACCTACGGGACAGCCAGGGAACGCCAAGGACACGTAGGGGACAGCCAGGGCACCCTAGGGACAGGCAGGGCACCCCCAGGGACACCTAGGGGACAGCCAGGGCACCCCCAGGGACACCGAGGGGACAGCCAGGGCACCCTAGGGACAGCCATGGCACCCTAGGGACAGCCAGGGCACCCCAGGGACACCCAGGGCACCCCCAGAGACACCGAGGGCACAGCCAGGGCACCCTAGGGACAGCCAGGGCACCCCAGGGACACCTAAGGGACAGGCAGGGCACCCCCAGGGACACCTAGGGGACAGGCAGGGCACCCCCAGGGACACTGATGGGACAGCCAGGGCACCCCCAGAGACCCCTAGGGGACAGCCAGGGACCTCCTAGGGACACTCTGGGCACCCCAAGGGACACCTTGGGGTCAGCCAGGGCACCCCAGGGACACCCAGGGCACCCCCAGGGACACGGAGGGGACACCCAGGGCACCCCAGGGACACCTAGGGGACAGCCAGGGAACCCCAGGGACACCCTGTGCACGCCCAGGGACACCCAGGGCACACCCAGGGACACCTAGGGGACAGCCAGGGCACCCTAGGGACAGCCAGGGCACCCCCAGGGACACCGAGGGCACAGCCAGGGCACCCCAGGGACAGCGAGGGCACCCCCAGGGACACCCAGGGCACCCCCAGGGACACCTAGAGGACAGCCAGGGCCCCCCCAGGGACATCCAGGGCACCCCCAGGGACACCTAGGGGACAGCCAGGGCATCCCCAGGCACACCCAGGGCACCCCCAGGGACACAGAGGGGACAGCCAGGGCACCCCCAGGGACACCGAGGGCACAGCAAGGGCACCCTAGGGACAGCCAGGGCACCCCCAGGGACACCTAGGAGACAGGCAGGGCACCCCCAGGGACACCTAGGGGACAGCCAGGGCACCCCCAGGGACACCTAGGGGACAGCCAGGGCACTCCAGGGACTGCTAGGGCACCCCCAGGGACGCCTAGGGCACAGCCAGGACACGCTAGGGACAGCCAGGGCACCCCCAGGGACACCAAGGGCACAGCCAGGGCACCCTCAGGGACACCGAGGGCACAGCCAGGGCCCCCCCAGGGACACCCAGGGCGCCCCCAGGGACACCTAGGGGACAGCCAGGGCATCCCCAGGGACACCCAGGGCACCACCAGGGACACCTAGAGGACAGCCAGGGCACCCCCAGGGACACCTAGGGGACAGGCAGGGCACCCCTAGGGACACCTAGGGGACAGCCAGGGCCCCCCCAGGGACACCTAGGGGACAGCCAGGGCATCCCCAGGGACACCCAGGGCACCCCCAGGGACACCTAGAGGACAGCCAGGGAACCCTCAGGGACACCTAGGGGACAACCTGGGCACCCCCAAGGACACCCAGGGCACCCCCACGGACACCTAGGGGACAGCAAGGGCACCCCCAAGGACACCTAGGGGACACGCAGGGTACCCCCAGGGACAATGAGGGGACAGCCATGGCACCCCCAGGGACAGCCAGGGCACCCCAGGGACACCTAGGGCACACCCAGGGCACCCTAGGGACAGCCAGGGCACCACCAGGGACACCTAGGGGATAGGCAGGGCACCCCCAGGGACACCTAGGGGACAGCCAGGGCACCCCCAGGGACACCTAGGGGACAGCCAGGGCACCCCCAGGGACACCTAGGGGACTGCCAGGGCACCCTAGGGACAGCCAGGGCACCCCCAGGGACACCTAGGGGACAGCCAGGGAACCCCAGGGACACCCTGGGCACCCCCAGGGACACCTAATGCACCCCCAGGGACACCTAGGGGACAGCCAGGGCCCCCCCAGGGACACCTAGGGGACAGCCAGGGAACCACAGGGACACCCTGTGCACCCCCAGGGACACCCAGGGCACGCCCAGGGACACCTAGGGGACAGCCAGGGCCCCCCCAGGGACACTTAGGGGACAGCCAGGGAACCTCAAGGACATCCTGTGCACCCCCAGGGACAACCAGGGCACACCCGGGGACACCTAGGGAACAGCCCGGGCACCCTAGGGACAGCCAGGGCACAGAAAGGGCACCCTAGGGACAGCCAGGGCACCCCCAAGGACACCTAGGGGACACGCAGGGTACCCCCAGGGACAACGAGGGGACAGCCAGGGCACCCCCAGGGACAGCCAAGGCACACAAGGGACACCTAGGGCACAGCCAGGGCACCCTAGGGACAGCCAGGGCACAGAAAGGGCACCCTAGGGACAGCCAGGGCACCCCCAGGGACACCTAAGGGACAGGCAGGGCACCCCCAGGGACACCTAGGGGACAGCCAGGGCACCCCCAGGGACACCCTGTGCACGCCCAGGGACACGCAGGGCACACCCAGGGACACCTAGGGGACAGGCAGGGCACCCTAGGGACAGGCAGGGGCACCCCCCAGGGACACCCAGGGCACCCCCAGGAACACCTAGGGGACAGCCAGGGCACCCCCAGGGACACCAAGGGGACCCCCAGGGACACCTAGGGGACAGCCAGGGCACCCCCAGGAACACCTAGGGGACAGCCAGGGCACCCCCAGGGACACCAAGGGGACAGCCAGGGCACTCCAGGGACAGCCAGGGCACCCCCAGGGACACCTAGGGGACAGCCAGGGCACCCCCCAGGGACACCAAGGGGACAGCCAGGGCACTCCAGGGACAGCCAGGGCACCCCCAGGGACACCTAGGGGACAGCCAGGGCACCCCCAGGGGACACCAAGGGGACCCCCAGGGACACCTAGGGGACAGCCAGGGCAGCCCAGGGACACCCAGGGCACCCCCATGGACACCTAGGGGACAGCCAGGGCACCCCCAGGGACACCAAGGGGACCCCCAGGGACACCTAGGGGACAGCCAGGGCACCCCCAGGAACACCTAGGGGACAGCCAGGGACCTCCTAGGGACACTCTGGGCACCCCAAGGGACACCTTGGGGTCAGCCAGGGCACCCCAGGGACACCCAGGGCACCCCCAGGGACACGGAGGGGACAGCCAGGGCACCCCCAGGGACACTGCTGAGACAGTCAGGGCACCCCAGGGACACCTAGGGGACAGGCAGGGCACCTCCAGGGACAGCCAGGGTACCCCCAGGGCACCCCAGGGACACCCAGGGCACCCCCAGGGACACCTAGGGACAGTCAGGGCACCCCAGGGACACCTAGGGGACAGCCAGGGCACCCTAGGGACAGCCAGGGCACCCCGAGGGACACCTCAGTGACAGCCAGGGCACCCCAGGGACATCGAGGGACAGCCAGGAACCCCCTGGGACAGCCAGCTCACCCCCACGGCCGCCTCCACCTCCAGGAGCTATCAAAACCCTCCTCAGGTTCTTTGATGCCTCAAATGGGCCGCCCAAACCTCCCGAATACCCCCCAAAGCACCCAAAGCAGCCCCCAGGACGCCCCCCCAGACCCCCCACAACCCAAAAACCCCCCTCCACGAAAACTCAGGACCCCCAGGATCCCCCCAAATCCGCGCCCCCCTCACCCTGAGGTCCCGTTTGAGCCGCTCCACGTTGCGGACAGGCACCAGCTCATCAAGCCCCAAGCACCAACACCTGCGGGACTGGGATGGACTGAGAGCACTGGGAGGGTGACCAAAGAAACCTGGATGGACGAAGAGTGGACTGGGATGAACTGGGATGAACTGGCAGGCGTGTGGGGGTCCATGGTGGCCACTCGGTGCCTTACTGGTCTATACTGGGATGGGCCGGATGGCCCCAGGGGAGGGGGTGAGGGTACACTGGTCCAGACTGGGAGGGGAGTCACCATGGCGCCGGAGGCAGAGCCGAGGATACGAGCGAGGCAGGGACACCTAGGGGACAGCCAGGGAACCCCAGGGACACCCTGGGCACCACCAGGGACACCTAATGCACCCCCAGGGACACCTAGGGGACACCCAGGGCACCCTAGGGACAGCCAGGGCACCCCCAGGGACAGCTAGGGGACAGCAAGGGCACCCCCAGGGACACCTAAGGGACACCCTGGGAACCCCCAGGGACACCAAAGGGACCCCCAGGGACACCTAGGGGGACCCTCCAGGGCACCCCCAGGGACACGTACGGGACAGACAGGGAACCCCAGTGACACCCTGTGCACCTCCAGGGACACCCAGGGCACCCCCAGGGACACCTAGGGGTGAGCCAGGGCACCCCCAGGGACACTGACGGGACACCCAGGGAACCCCAGGGACACCTAGGGCACAGCCAGGGCACCATAGGGACAGCCAGGGCACCCTCAGGGACACCAAGGGCACAGCCAGGGCACCCCAAGGACAGTCAGGGCAGCCCCAGGGCAGCCCAGGGACACCCAGGGTACCCCCGGGGACACGTAGGGGACAGCCAGGGCCCCCCCAGGGACAACTAGGGGACAGCCAGGGCACTCCAGGGACACCCTGGGCACCCCCAGGGACACCTAGGACACCCCCAGGGACACCTAGGGGACAGCCAGGGCACCCTAAAGACAGCCAG
>NW_027095168.1:22500-30000 GCF_029207755.1 Chamaea fasciata | reverse complement strand
GGGGGGGCGCGAGCGGCGATCCGGCGCGGCGTCGGGGCGCCGCCCTGCCGGGCGGGTGCCAGGTGGAGCGTGTCCCGCCGTCGGACTCGGTCGCCGGGCAACGGGGCCGGAAGGCTAGACCAGGTGGCGAATCCAGGGTGCGCCCGTTGCCCCCCCCCACTTACGCGGGCCTTGCGAAGCCCTGGTAGACCTGCTTCCCGCGGCCGGACTTGGTCCCTGGCTGCCGGATGCCCCGGGGTAGACCTGCTGTCCGCGGCCGGACTTGGTCCCTGGCTGCCGAAGGCCCCCGGGGTAGACCGGCTGTCCGCGGGCGGACTTGGTCCCTGGCTGCCGAAGGCCGCGGGGTAGACCTGCTGTCCGCGGCCGGCCTCGTTTCTTGGGGTAGACCTTCTGTCCGCGGCCGGACTTGGTCCCTGGCTGCCGAAGGCCCCCGGGGTAGACCGGCTGTCCGCGGCCGGACTTGGTCCCTGGCTGCCGAAGGCCGCGGGGTAGACCTGCTGTCCGCGGCCGGCCTCGTTTCTTGGGGTAGACCTTCTGTCCGCGGCCGGACTTGGTCCCTGGCTGCCGAAGGCCCCCGGGGTAGACCGGCTGTCCGCGGCCGGACTTGGTCACTGGCTGCCGGATGCCCCGGGGTAGACCTGCTGTCCGCGGCCGGCGTCGTTTCCAAGGGGTAGACCTGCTTTCCGCGGCCGGACTTGGTCCCTGGCTGCCGACTGCCACGGGGTAGACCTGCTGTCCGCGACCGGACTTGGTCCCTGGCTGCCGAAGGCCCCCTTGGTAGACCGGCTGTCCGCGGCCGGAGTCGTTTCCTGGGGTAGACCTGCTTCTGTCCGCGGACGGCCTTGGTCCCTGGCTGCCGACGGCCGCGGGGTAGACCTTCTGTCCGCGGCCGGCGTCGTTTCCAAGGGGTAGACCTGCTGTCCGCGGCCGGACTTGGTCCCTGGCTGCCGACTGCCCCGGGGTAGACCAGCTGTCCGCGGCCGGACTTGGTCACTGGCTGCCGGATGCCCCGGGGTAGACCTGCTGTCCGCGGCCGGCCTCGTTTCTTGGGGTAGACCTTCTGTCCGCGGACGGCCTTGGTCCCTGGCTGCCGAAGGCCGCGGGGTAGACCGGCTGTCCGCGGCCGGCGTCGTTTCCAAGGGGTAGACCTGCTGTCCGCGGCCGGACTTGGTCCCTGGCTGCCGACTGCCCCGGGGTAGACCAGCTGTCCGCGGCCGGACTTGGTCACTGGCTGCCGGATGCCCCGGGGTAGACCTGCTGTCCGCGGCCGGCCTCGTTTCTTGGGGTAGACCTTCTGTCCGCGGACGGCCTTGGTCCCTGGCTGCCGAAGGCCGCGGGGTAGACCTGCTGTCCGCGGCCGGCGTCGTTTCCAAGGGGTAGACCTGCTGTCCGCGGCCGGACTTGGTCCCTGGCTGCCGACTGCCCCGGGGTAGACCTGCTGTCCGCGACCGGACTTGGTCCCTGGCTGCCGAAGGCCCCCTTGGTAGACCCGCTGTCCGCGGCCGGAGTCGTTTCCAAGGGGTAGACCTGGTGTCCGCGGCCGGACTTAGTCCCTGGCTGCCGACTGCCCCGGGGTAGACCTTCTGTCCGCGGCCGGCCTCGTTTCTTGGGGTAGACCTTCTGTCCGCGGACGGCCTTGGTCCCTGGCTGCCGAAGGCCGCGGGGTAGACCTGCTGTCCGCGGCCGGCGTCGTTTCCAAAGGGTAGACCTTCTGTCCGCGGCCGGACTTAGTTCCTGGGGTAGACCAGCTGTCCGCGGCCGGAGTTGTTTCCTGGGGTAGACCTGTTGTCGGCGGCAGCACCTGCTCCGTGGCTGCAAATCCCCTGGGTAGACCTGTGTTCCGCCGCCGGCCTTTGGACCTGCCGCTCGGCTCCTGCCCAGACCGGCTGTCCCGGGCCCGAGTCGGGACCCGATGCTCAGATCCCGGGCGGACCCGTGTTCCCCGGCCGACCTTACCCTGGCTAGACCCGTTGGCGTCCGCGGCCGGCCTTCGGACCTGGCTCGCCCGAGCCCTGGGTGGACCGGCTCTCCTGGGCCGCCCGGCCGAGGCCCTGGCCGCCTCGGCGCCTGTCAGCCTGCTCCTCGCCCTGCCGCCGCTGCCGCTGCGCCGACCGCGTCGACGGGAGAAGAGCCGCGGGCGGGAAAAGTTTGAAAGCGGCGCCAGGGAGGCTGAGGGTGGAGGGCGGGGCGCCCCCAGCCGTCGCCGGGCGGGGGCGGGAGACGGCTGAAGGTGGGGGCGGGAGACGGCTGAAGGGGGCGCCGAGGAAGCCGAGGGTGGAGGGCGGGGTGCCCACCTCGGCCGCTGATGGGCGGCAGCCGCACACAGGGCAGGGGCAGGAGCGGGCTCGGGGCGGGGAGAGAGGGCATGCGACTCTAAGGGTGCCTGCGCACCCGCCTGCCTGCCTGCCTGCCTTCCTGCCTGCCTCTGTGTGTGTGTGTGTGTGTGTGTGTGTGTGTGTGGGCGTGAGGGGGTGTGTGCGTGTGGCAGCACGAGAGGGCGGCATCGGGGCGTGAGCGTGGGGGAAAGGGGGGGCGGGGGGAGGGGCCGTGTGTGTCACCCTGTCCATCTCCGCGAACGCGGGCTTCGTGCCGGCGCCTTCGTGCCGGCCCCGGGCGCCTCGGCCTCGAGCCCCCACGGCCCCCTGGACCCGCGCCGAGGGCCGAAGACCTCTGCGGACCGTGAAAGAACCGGCCGGAAAGCGGCCGCCCGCTTGCCCGCCGCCCCGCCACGGCCTCGGTCGGGGGGGAGGGAGCGTGGAGGGGGGGCGGGGTTCGGGGCCGGGGGCGGGGCGGGGCGGGGCGGGGCGCGGACTGGGGCGGGACGAGGCGGGGCGGGGTGCCGGCGGCGTGGTGCCAGGTTCGGCCCGCACGTCCCTGCTGCCCCTTCCCAGCTGTTTCCCCATAGGTTGTGGTGGGGGGGCGGGGCCGCGTAGAATCCCGGGGGGGAGGGGGTGGGGGGGGGAGGGGGCGGGCGGGCCACGACCTTTTGGCGGCACGGCGTGTCAGTGGGCCGAGGGCCGGGCGGGGCGCAGCCGGCCGGGAGGGCTCTGGGCGGGAAAGGAAATGAATTCCAGTTTGCCGAGAGTATTGTTCCCCAGAAAAGCTTCTTGTCCCGAGCCAGAGGGAGAGCCGTTCTTCCAGCACATGTAAAAAATGAGAAAATAATAAAAAAGAAAGGGGGGAGGGGGGAGAGAGGAGTCGGTCGAAAATAGGTGTTGGTCGCGAGAGAGAGCGGCCTCGTCGGGAGGCCAGGTCTAGCCCGCTCGGGGGCCAGGCGCGGCCGCCGGCCGCCGCCGGAGAGCCCGGCGGGGCGCCGCGGCGGCGACGCGGAGAACAGGTCTAGCCCCGCTCCCGGGGCGGCCCCGGGACGCCGTCTCTACCCGGCTCCGGGGCGGAGAGGCCGGCGGCGGAGAGGTCGCGGCGCCGCGGCGGCGACGCGGAGAACGGGTCTAGCCCCGCTCCCGGGGCGGCCCCGGCCGGCCGGGCCTACCCGGCTCCGGGGCGGTGAGGCCGGCGGCGGGGAGGCCGGCGGGGCGGCCACGGTGGCGACGCGGAGAACAGGTCTAGCCCCGCTCCCGGGGCGGCCCCGGCCGGCCGGGCCTACCCGGCTCCGGGGCGGAGAGGCCGGCGGCGGAGAGGCGGCGGCGGCGGCGGCGGCGGGCGGCGACGCGGAGAACAGGTCTAGCCCCGCTCCCGGAGCGGCCACGGCCGGCCGGGCCTGCCCGGCTCCGGGGCGGAGAGGCCGGCGGCGGAGAGGTGGCGGCGGCGGCGGCGGGCGGCGACGCGGAGAACAGGTCTAGCCCCGCTCCCGGGGCGGCCCCGGCCGGCCGGGCCTACCCGGCTCCGGGGCGGTGAGGCCGGCGGCGGGGAGGCCGGCGGGGCGGCCACGGTGGCGACGCGGAGAACAGGTCTAGCCCCGCTCCCGGGGCGGCCCCGGCCGGCCGGGCCTACCCGGCTCCGGGGCGGAGAGGCCGGCGGCGGAGAGGTGGCGGCGGCGGCGCCGCGGCGACGCGGAGAACAGGTCTAGCCCCGCTCCCGGGGCGGCCCCGGCAGGCCAGGCCGAGCCGGCTCCGGGGCGGAGAGGCCGGCGGCGGAGAGCCGGCGGCGGGCGGCTGCGACGCGGAGAACAGGTCTAGCCCCGCTCCCGGGGCGGCCCCGGCCGGCCGGGCCTACCCGGCTCCGGGGCGGAGAGGCCGGCGGCGGAGAGGTGGCGGCGGCGGCGGCGGCGGGCGGCGACGCGGAGAACAGGTCTAGCCCCGCTCCCGGGGCGGCCCCGGCCGGCCGGGCCTACCCGGCTCCGGGGCGGAGAGGCCGGCGGCGGAGAGGCGGCGGCGGCGGCGGCGGGCGGCGACGCGGGGAACAGGTCTACCCCGCTCCGGGGGTGGCCACGGCAGGCCTGGCCGAGCCGGCCCCGGGGCGGAGAGGCCGGCGGCAGCGGGCGGCGACGCGGAGAACAGGTCTACCCCGCTTCGGGGGCGGCCCCGGCAGGCCTGGCCGAGCCGGCTCCGGGGCGGAGAGGCCGGCGGCAGCGGGCGGCGACGCGGAGAACAGGTCTACCCCGCTTCGGGGGCGGCCCCGGCAGGCCAGGCCGAGCCGGCCCCGGGGCGGGGAGGCCGGCGGCAGCGGGCGGCGACGCGGAGAACAGGTCTACCCCGCTTCGGGGGCGGTCCCGGAAGGCCAGGCCGAGCCGGCTCCGGGGTGGAGAGGCCGGCGGCGGAGAGGTGGCGGCGGCGGCGGCGGGCGGCGACGCGGAGAACAGGTCTAGCCCCGCTTCCGGGGCGGCCCCGGCCGGCCAGGTCTTACCCGGCTCCGGGGCGGGGAGGCCGCCGGCGGAGAGGCCGGCGGGGCGGCCGCGGCGGCGGGCGGCGACGCGGCGACCAGGTCTTCCCCGCTTCGGCTGGACTTTGGCGGATTTCCGCGGGGGGGCCGGGTAGACCTGCTTTCCGCAGCGCGGCTGGAAGTCCACCAAGGGGTCGCTGTTCTCGCCATCCTCCGGTTACGTCTAGGTCGGCGGCGGCGCACGCCGGCGCCGCGCCCCGGTGGCGTCGACTCGACGTCTTGGAGGCGCTCGGGGCCTCGGACCCGTCTGTCCGTCTACTGGGAGCGGGTGTGACGGGCCGCATCCCCGCAGGCTGGTGCAGTGCCTGTGTCCGAGGCGGACGCGAGAGCGGCGGCCGCGCGTGCGGTCGCCGGCGCGAAGGGAGGGAAAAAGAGTGCGCCGCCTGACGCGGGACGAGTCGCGTGGCTCTGTCCCGGTCCCCCCGTCTTGCCCATCGAGAATGGGTACAGAACCGTGTGAGGTACAGAGAGACAAGGGTTGAGAGAGAGAGACAGAGCCCGAGAGGAGGAGAGAAAAGGGCCGCGAGCCGTGTTCCTCTTCGGTCCGGTTGTTGACTTCAGGGGTGGGGCGAGGGCCCTCCCCTCCCCAAAGTGTGTATTCCCTCCGGGGATGGTGGCGGGCGAGGCGGCGGCGCCTCGTCCCTTTTGCTGCCCGGCCTTAAGCCGGCGCCCCGCCCTGCCCGCGGGTGCGTTCTTTTCCGGCCGGCCGTGCTCTTTGCGGTCGGCTGCCGACGGCTCGACGAAGGGTGCGTGACACCGGGGCTCGGCGGTGTCGAGGCCGCCGGGGCCTTTTCTCCCCCGGCCTTTCCCGAGAGCCCCGAGGACGGGCCCGGCTTGCCGAGGTGGCGCCGCCTCGTTCCTCGCGCCTCCCGACTTGTTTTGCCCAGCGTGTGTCGTCCGTGTCGGAAGTGCCGCGGGGACGTGCCGTGGGGCGCGCGGCCTTGCCTCGTCCTGCCCGGTTGCTCCAGGGGCTCGGTGACGGGAGTCGGCCGGCGAGGGGTGCGCGGGGTGGCGGCACCCCGCTCTCCCTCCCTCCCGGAGCCGTGCGTTGTTCGAGACCCCCTTCCTCGGCCTTAAGCCGGGGAGCCCGCGGAGCGGGCCGAGTTTTTCTGCGTGGCTGGCGGCCGGCCGCGGTGGCCGGGCCGCCTCGGCCCTGCGGACCCCGAACCCGACAGAGTGCCCCGAGATACGTCGCGGGCGGGGCGGCGGCGCCCCGCCCTCCCGTCGGGTGGTGACCGGCGCGATCGAGCCGCTAGGCCCGGGCGGCCCGTGGTGTCGGGCCTGCCCCGGCTGCCGTGGCTGCCGGCTCGGGGGCTGGGTTTTGCACGCGGGGTCCGCTTTTTAGGCCTGCGGGCGGAGTGGGGGCCGCCCGCCCGGCTTTTTTTTTTTTTTTTTCTTTCCGTTGTTTTTCTCTCGCGGCCTTAAGCCGCGGCACCGAGAAGCGTGCGCGACGAAGGGTCGTGGGCCGTGCAGGCGAAGGGAAGAGAGAGAGCGAGAAAATGCGGTGGCGGAGGTGTGGAGGAAAGAGAAACGAGAGAGAGCGAGGAGTAAGAGGCGCGGGCCTCGTTTGCCACCCTCTGCCCGGGCCCGCGACCCCCGTGGCTTAGCACGGGTCGCGTTGACGCGCTGCTGTGGGTGCTTTTTGGTTTGTTGTTGTCTTTTTTTTTTTTTTTGTTTTTCCGCCGTCCCCCGGCTTTTCCGGAGGGCAAGCCGATCGCTGCGAGGCGGGCGAAAGCCGGTGGCCCGCGGCGTGGTCGGTGGCGCTTTCTCGCACGCTCGGACGGCGCCCCGTGCCGCCTCGGTCTCGTTGCGCAGCCGCTGTCGGGCGGGGCGGGTGGCGGCACCCCCCGCGCTCCTCCTCCGCTGCGGCCGGGTTGCCGTGTCTGTTGTCCCAGGAAGCGTGGCCGTGGGGCCCGGCGGCCGCTTCTGCGGCCGCCTTCCGTCTGATCGATGAGGCTTTTCGGGTGGCGTCGGAGAGGGCCCCCGGCGGCCCGGCTCTTCCGGGGCTCCCCGTCACGGGGACTCAAGCCACGGCGGTGTCCGGGTGCTCGGGCAGGGCGGTCTCCTTTCCAATTCGCTTCCCGTCGCAGGCGAGGTGTCGCCCCTCCCGCCGCCGGAGGGGCGTCTTTACCGTCCCGGGCTGTGTGAACGCCGCGTGGCCCCGCGAGCCCTCAGGTGCCCGTTCGAAACCACGCGAGGTGCCGGTGCCGGCCCCGGCCCGGGTTTAGCGCCCCCCGTGGGTGCCGGCCGCGAGCGGCGCCGGGCGGCGGTGCGGCCGGAGCTGAGCCGAGCCCAGTTTCCCGGAGAAAAGCGAGCGCCGAGAGAGAGAGGGGCCGGAACTGGACCTATGGGGGCGCGGACGGGGGACGGAGAGCCCCTTCCGTGCGTGCGCTCGGCGCTCCTTCGTCGTGCCGCCGCCTGCCGCAGAGCGAGCCGCCCCGGCCGAAAGGCGGGGGGGGCCTCGGTGTCCGGGCCGCGCCCGCCTCGTCGGGTCGCTGTCTCCTCTAGCACGTCCGGTGCTTTCCGCGCGGCCCGGCGGGGGGACGCGTCGGAGCCGGGCTCGCTCCCCGAGCGGGCCCCCTTCGGCGCCGACCTCGCCGGCGGCCGGTCGCGCTCGCCCCGCGACCGGTCGGCGGGCGGGGGGGCCGGCCTCGGGGGCGG
>NW_027095168.1:5000-10000 GCF_029207755.1 Chamaea fasciata | reverse complement strand
GCCCCGGGGTAGACCAGCTGTCCGCGGCCGGACTTGGTCACTGGCTGCCGGATGCCCCGGGGTAGACCTGCTGTCCGCGGCCGGCCTCGTTTCTTGGGGTAGACCTTCTGTCCGCGGACGGCCTTGGTCCCTGGCTGCCGAAGGCCGCGGGGTAGACCTGCTGTCCGCGGCCGGCGTCGTTTCCAAGGGGTAGACCTGCTGTCCGCGGCCGGACTTGGTCCCTGGCTGCCGACTGCCCCGGGGTAGACCTGCTGTCCGCGACCGGACTTGGTCCCTGGCTGCCGAAGGCCCCCTTGGTAGACCCGCTGTCCGCGGCCGGAGTCGTTTCCAAGGGGTAGACCTGGTGTCCGCGGCCGGACTTAGTCCCTGGCTGCCGACTGCCCCGGGGTAGACCTTCTGTCCGCGGCCGGCCTCGTTTCTTGGGGTAGACCTTCTGTCCGCGGACGGCCTTGGTCCCTGGCTGCCGAAGGCCGCGGGGTAGACCTGCTGTCCGCGGCCGGCGTCGTTTCCAAAGGGTAGACCTTCTGTCCGCGGCCGGACTTAGTTCCTGGGGTAGACCAGCTGTCCGCGGCCGGAGTTGTTTCCTGGGGTAGACCTGTTGTCGGCGGCAGCACCTGCTCCGTGGCTGCAAATCCCCTGGGTAGACCTGTGTTCCGCCGCCGGCCTTTGGACCTGCCGCTCGGCTCCTGCCCAGACCGGCTGTCCCGGGCCCGAGTCGGGACCCGATGCTCAGATCCCGGGCGGACCCGTGTTCCCCGGCCGACCTTACCCTGGCTAGACCCGTTGGCGTCCGCGGCCGGCCTTCGGACCTGGCTCGCCCGAGCCCTGGGTGGACCGGCTCTCCTGGGCCGCCCGGCCGAGGCCCTGGCCGCCTCGGCGCCTGTCAGCCTGCTCCTCGCCCTGCCGCCGCTGCCGCTGCGCCGACCGCGTCGACGGGAGAAGAGCCGCGGGCGGGAAAAGTTTGAAAGCGGCGCCAGGGAGGCTGAGGGTGGAGGGCGGGGCGCCCCCAGCCGTCGCCGGGCGGGGGCGGGAGACGGCTGAAGGTGGGGGCGGGAGACGGCTGAAGGGGGCGCCGAGGAAGCCGAGGGTGGAGGGCGGGGTGCCCACCTCGGCCGCTGATGGGCGGCAGCCGCACACAGGGCAGGGGCAGGAGCGGGCTCGGGGCGGGGAGAGAGGGCATGCGACTCTAAGGGTGCCTGCGCACCCGCCTGCCTGCCTGCCTGCCTTCCTGCCTGCCTCTGTGTGTGTGTGTGTGTGTGTGTGTGTGTGTGTGGGCGTGAGGGGGTGTGTGCGTGTGGCAGCACGAGAGGGCGGCATCGGGGCGTGAGCGTGGGGGAAAGGGGGGGCGGGGGGAGGGGCCGTGTGTGTCACCCTGTCCATCTCCGCGAACGCGGGCTTCGTGCCGGCGCCTTCGTGCCGGCCCCGGGCGCCTCGGCCTCGAGCCCCCACGGCCCCCTGGACCCGCGCCGAGGGCCGAAGACCTCTGCGGACCGTGAAAGAACCGGCCGGAAAGCGGCCGCCCGCTTGCCCGCCGCCCCGCCACGGCCTCGGTCGGGGGGGAGGGAGCGTGGAGGGGGGGCGGGGTTCGGGGCCGGGGGCGGGGCGGGGCGGGGCGGGGCGCGGACTGGGGCGGGACGAGGCGGGGCGGGGTGCCGGCGGCGTGGTGCCAGGTTCGGCCCGCACGTCCCTGCTGCCCCTTCCCAGCTGTTTCCCCATAGGTTGTGGTGGGGGGGCGGGGCCGCGTAGAATCCCGGGGGGGAGGGGGTGGGGGGGGGAGGGGGCGGGCGGGCCACGACCTTTTGGCGGCACGGCGTGTCAGTGGGCCGAGGGCCGGGCGGGGCGCAGCCGGCCGGGAGGGCTCTGGGCGGGAAAGGAAATGAATTCCAGTTTGCCGAGAGTATTGTTCCCCAGAAAAGCTTCTTGTCCCGAGCCAGAGGGAGAGCCGTTCTTCCAGCACATGTAAAAAATGAGAAAATAATAAAAAAGAAAGGGGGGAGGGGGGAGAGAGGAGTCGGTCGAAAATAGGTGTTGGTCGCGAGAGAGAGCGGCCTCGTCGGGAGGCCAGGTCTAGCCCGCTCGGGGGCCAGGCGCGGCCGCCGGCCGCCGCCGGAGAGCCCGGCGGGGCGCCGCGGCGGCGACGCGGAGAACAGGTCTAGCCCCGCTCCCGGGGCGGCCCCGGGACGCCGTCTCTACCCGGCTCCGGGGCGGAGAGGCCGGCGGCGGAGAGGTCGCGGCGCCGCGGCGGCGACGCGGAGAACGGGTCTAGCCCCGCTCCCGGGGCGGCCCCGGCCGGCCGGGCCTACCCGGCTCCGGGGCGGTGAGGCCGGCGGCGGGGAGGCCGGCGGGGCGGCCACGGTGGCGACGCGGAGAACAGGTCTAGCCCCGCTCCCGGGGCGGCCCCGGCCGGCCGGGCCTACCCGGCTCCGGGGCGGAGAGGCCGGCGGCGGAGAGGCGGCGGCGGCGGCGGCGGCGGGCGGCGACGCGGAGAACAGGTCTAGCCCCGCTCCCGGAGCGGCCACGGCCGGCCGGGCCTGCCCGGCTCCGGGGCGGAGAGGCCGGCGGCGGAGAGGTGGCGGCGGCGGCGGCGGGCGGCGACGCGGAGAACAGGTCTAGCCCCGCTCCCGGGGCGGCCCCGGCCGGCCGGGCCTACCCGGCTCCGGGGCGGTGAGGCCGGCGGCGGGGAGGCCGGCGGGGCGGCCACGGTGGCGACGCGGAGAACAGGTCTAGCCCCGCTCCCGGGGCGGCCCCGGCCGGCCGGGCCTACCCGGCTCCGGGGCGGAGAGGCCGGCGGCGGAGAGGTGGCGGCGGCGGCGCCGCGGCGACGCGGAGAACAGGTCTAGCCCCGCTCCCGGGGCGGCCCCGGCAGGCCAGGCCGAGCCGGCTCCGGGGCGGAGAGGCCGGCGGCGGAGAGCCGGCGGCGGGCGGCTGCGACGCGGAGAACAGGTCTAGCCCCGCTCCCGGGGCGGCCCCGGCCGGCCGGGCCTACCCGGCTCCGGGGCGGAGAGGCCGGCGGCGGAGAGGTGGCGGCGGCGGCGGCGGCGGGCGGCGACGCGGAGAACAGGTCTAGCCCCGCTCCCGGGGCGGCCCCGGCCGGCCGGGCCTACCCGGCTCCGGGGCGGAGAGGCCGGCGGCGGAGAGGCGGCGGCGGCGGCGGCGGGCGGCGACGCGGGGAACAGGTCTACCCCGCTCCGGGGGTGGCCACGGCAGGCCTGGCCGAGCCGGCCCCGGGGCGGAGAGGCCGGCGGCAGCGGGCGGCGACGCGGAGAACAGGTCTACCCCGCTTCGGGGGCGGCCCCGGCAGGCCTGGCCGAGCCGGCTCCGGGGCGGAGAGGCCGGCGGCAGCGGGCGGCGACGCGGAGAACAGGTCTACCCCGCTTCGGGGGCGGCCCCGGCAGGCCAGGCCGAGCCGGCCCCGGGGCGGGGAGGCCGGCGGCAGCGGGCGGCGACGCGGAGAACAGGTCTACCCCGCTTCGGGGGCGGTCCCGGAAGGCCAGGCCGAGCCGGCTCCGGGGTGGAGAGGCCGGCGGCGGAGAGGTGGCGGCGGCGGCGGCGGGCGGCGACGCGGAGAACAGGTCTAGCCCCGCTTCCGGGGCGGCCCCGGCCGGCCAGGTCTTACCCGGCTCCGGGGCGGGGAGGCCGCCGGCGGAGAGGCCGGCGGGGCGGCCGCGGCGGCGGGCGGCGACGCGGCGACCAGGTCTTCCCCGCTTCGGCTGGACTTTGGCGGATTTCCGCGGGGGGGCCGGGTAGACCTGCTTTCCGCAGCGCGGCTGGAAGTCCACCAAGGGGTCGCTGTTCTCGCCATCCTCCGGTTACGTCTAGGTCGGCGGCGGCGCACGCCGGCGCCGCGCCCCGGTGGCGTCGACTCGACGTCTTGGAGGCGCTCGGGGCCTCGGACCCGTCTGTCCGTCTACTGGGAGCGGGTGTGACGGGCCGCATCCCCGCAGGCTGGTGCAGTGCCTGTGTCCGAGGCGGACGCGAGAGCGGCGGCCGCGCGTGCGGTCGCCGGCGCGAAGGGAGGGAAAAAGAGTGCGCCGCCTGACGCGGGACGAGTCGCGTGGCTCTGTCCCGGTCCCCCCGTCTTGCCCATCGAGAATGGGTACAGAACCGTGTGAGGTACAGAGAGACAAGGGTTGAGAGAGAGAGACAGAGCCCGAGAGGAGGAGAGAAAAGGGCCGCGAGCCGTGTTCCTCTTCGGTCCGGTTGTTGACTTCAGGGGTGGGGCGAGGGCCCTCCCCTCCCCAAAGTGTGTATTCCCTCCGGGGATGGTGGCGGGCGAGGCGGCGGCGCCTCGTCCCTTTTGCTGCCCGGCCTTAAGCCGGCGCCCCGCCCTGCCCGCGGGTGCGTTCTTTTCCGGCCGGCCGTGCTCTTTGCGGTCGGCTGCCGACGGCTCGACGAAGGGTGCGTGACACCGGGGCTCGGCGGTGTCGAGGCCGCCGGGGCCTTTTCTCCCCCGGCCTTTCCCGAGAGCCCCGAGGACGGGCCCGGCTTGCCGAGGTGGCGCCGCCTCGTTCCTCGCGCCTCCCGACTTGTTTTGCCCAGCGTGTGTCGTCCGTGTCGGAAGTGCCGCGGGGACGTGCCGTGGGGCGCGCGGCCTTGCCTCGTCCTGCCCGGTTGCTCCAGGGGCTCGGTGACGGGAGTCGGCCGGCGAGGGGTGCGCGGGGTGGCGGCACCCCGCTCTCCCTCCCTCCCGGAGCCGTGCGTTGTTCGAGACCCCCTTCCTCGGCCTTAAGCCGGGGAGCCCGCGGAGCGGGCCGAGTTTTTCTGCGTGGCTGGCGGCCGGCCGCGGTGGCCGGGCCGCCTCGGCCCTGCGGACCCCGAACCCGACAGAGTGCCCCGAGATACGTCGCGGGCGGGGCGGCGGCGCCCCGCCCTCCCGTCGGGTGGTGACCGGCGCGATCGAGCCGCTAGGCCCGGGCGGCCCGTGGTGTCGGGCCTGCCCCGGCTGCCGTGGCTGCCGGCTCGGGGGCTGGGTTTTGCACGCGGGGTCCGCTTTTTAGGCC
>NW_027095167.1:0-31545 GCF_029207755.1 Chamaea fasciata | reverse complement strand
AGAGCTCCTGTTTTCTTTGAATCTCTTGTAACTTAGAAATCCAATTTATGAATATTACATTGTTTTCTTGAATGTGAATTACTGTAGGGATAGTGGGCCTGAGTTATTCTCCAGTAATATTATTCTAATATAGCAATGATTTATGCTAGGTATTAATTTCGTCATGTTTCGTATTGTATCTATTTATATGTAGTTCTTGGCAAGAATAACTAGCCCAATAGTCCTTAGGTAATGAGTAATTAAGTTCACCAAGTGAACTTACAGCATCCTTTGAAATACAGCATTCCCATTTAGCTCTCATTCATGTCAAAGGTTAATAAATTCATGATTTAATAACTTCCTACTCACAATGATAATCAATATTATTTTGTTTCATATTGCTGGAATGAACATAAATTTATCTTGGTAACATGTATCAGTAGCATTCAAAATTTGAAAGAAAAATTCTTTTCATTATCCAAAAAGTTCTTAAGAATTAAAATACCACTAAAAGGAAATGAAAAGCTTACACATTGTGAAAAAATAGCCTTAATTATTTTCCTTACAGAAATAAAACATGAAGATTTAATCCAACAGCAGATGAACTATCTTTAATTTTGTGTTGCAATGTTCACCACTCTTAGGATAAATAATCATTAAAATTATGTCTTATCCTATATTACTGACTCTTCTCAGTAACAAAAAAATTCAGGAACCTTAAATCTCTCAGGGTCATGTACACACCTTGTAAGTGCTCATCTTGCATTTTAGAGGCACCAGATAAAAGACATTTTGCCCCAGAATGTCTTTGGTATTACTATGTAGACACAGCTAAATAAACTATCAGCCTATTTTGAACTCAACAATAGGTCAAGTAGACACTCCAATTCCTTCATTAAGAAAAAATCATTTGACCTAAAATGGGTTAACTGGTTCAAATAGAAAACTAACACCTGCAAGAACAATTTCTAGTAAGTTCTTGGAGATCTGGATGTAAAAAGAGAGACTAATTATAGGTGAAATACTGAACATATTGCATCCAAGAAGAACTTAAACAGAATTTTAAAGTTTGAGGAATGTTCTACATGTTTTTCTTGTTCTCAGTTAATGTAAAAATGTGGGCCACAATTATATTACATAAAGCTTTCAATTCAAAAGTTACCATTTCTAATCTGCTTAATAAATGGTAACTATTTTCAAATTACTTAATTTTGTGTACCTAAATCCATTCAATTGACATAAGGGGTCAGTTCCCACAGAATCCTTTCTGGAAAGGGCTCTGCAAAGGATTTATCTGAAATCAAAAGGATTGTGGGAGAAGCTATGGCACATGCATAAATAAACAAGAACAAAACATCTCACATAAAGAATCCCATGAATTTTTAGCAAAACCACAAGATATTTTGTCTAAAACTACATTGATATCTGGATTGCAAAGTAAACCTGTCTCATTATATACATTTTCATGTGCAGGCAGAGAACTGTATCTTTGTAACTCTTATACCAAACAAATTAAGGTGCTATGAAGGACAGAATTAATTGATATGTGGATAGATAAGATCATTCAGTAGATTATGCACGTTTTTCTCTTTTTATCAAGACAAAGAAATATTTAAAATCTTTCTTTTCAAATTTTCAATCTTTATTCCACAATAATCTATTGACTGGAGGACAGGGGATATGACAAACAAACAAACCAACCAACCCAAATAAAACTAAACCCACCAGAAAAAAGCGTGTTTAAAACTGAATCTACACCTACTATATCCTAATAAATTCCTACTGAAAGGGAAACAAAACTCTTCTTACTGTGCTCTGTATCTTTAGAAGAAGGACTGTTAACCATGCATGGAGAAAACAGCCTCCCTGGGGACTGGTATTGTCTGAAGAGTAATGACACTGAACCCATACTTCTCATACTGGCTAACTGTTGGCTCATCATTCAACACTCTAGTTAGTCTCAAATATATCAATTCATTCAGGAAGCTAATAGTCCACCAAAAATGACTGGGATTTCAGTCTACAATGAACATATCTGAAAAATAGACTTAAAAATGAGGAACCACAATAATATGCTGCAGTGCCTAAATTCCTTTCCATATTTAAACTCAAATTAATTTCACACAATACTTACACTGTTTCTTTCTATTAATGGAGCATGTTAATCATACTGGAAACATGTTTGTTATTGCAATATTTTGTAAATATTTTTTAGTGTTTCCAAATGAGCAATTCATAAACAAAGTATATGGAGGGTAATTACATGAAACAATTTTGGAACTACAAGAGAAAAGATTTTGCTTTTAACATAATTGAACTAGTTTTTGTCATGAAATTGGATTGACATATTTTGGAGTACACAGTTGTAATTGCTTCTGGAAAAGTAAGCAAACAACCAAAAATAAAATCAAAGCAAACAATCAAGCAAAAATAATTCCTTATCTGCCCAAGCGGTCTGGTGAAAGCGAAAAGAGAGACCTAACAAATATGACTTATCTAGATGCGAGCAAGAAAAGGGATTTGAGCTCTTAGAGAACTCAGAAGGCAGTCCTGAGTTTTCTGGACTATATAGCTCCAGATAAATTATATTTGAGGATCATAATGAGAGATGTTTGTATGACAGAAAAATATATTATTTTTATTATATATTGTGTTATTAACTCAAATTTCTGTACAAACAGAGTAAATATTTGGGCAGTGGAAAGAATTTAAAAAGAGCATAATTTGGTGTCTCTTTATGATTCCGGGTTATCTTAGTAAATGCCAGGCTAACACACTGCAAACCATTATGCTCCGTTTTCAATGAAAATGAAATCCTGAAAAACACCTCCAAAACCTTGTGCATAGATTTTTTTTTAATGTAAATTCAACCATACATTTCAAATTAAATTAAAATAGGAGGAAGAAAGGTTCTATAAATCTTTATCAGTGAACACATGCCCAACTCTCACAGAAGACATATGCTTCATGAAAAAGTTTCTTATGTCATGTCTTCTGCCACCTTCATTCATTCCAGTTTCTTCCATCATATTGCCAAAATACTATTCCCAAAAAGTGCATGAAGATCAAAAAAAAAAAAATTTAGAACAACAGAAGGAACGTAGCAATTGCAAAATCAAGTGCAGGAGGAGGGTTTATTTGCTTATTTTTTGTTTTGGTTTTAATTTCTCTTCTTAACCATTCTTCATCCCATCATTTACATGCCCATTTATCTAGCATCACTTTTCAGTCATAGAGGACTTTTACTTCTGAATTGCACTTGGCCAAAACTATTCCATACATGATGCTCTGCAGGAAACATTATCAAGTTAGACTTCTATCTGCACAGGTATCTTTCTATTGAGGAGGAATAATATGAGATGGAAGTCTAATGAGGTTAGTCTGTGCTTCAGTAATTTCTGTTGGACACTAACTTCATTAAAGTCGAGGTTTTTGACCAGTTATTCTTTCTAGCACCTATATAAATCCAAAGTTACAAGTAAAGAAGTACTGACAAGACAACTTAGTGGCTGTGGTGCCATCCAACTTTCAAGTGCTCAGTCTGAGACTCAGATATCATATTTCTTTCTGTCCATATAATACACTTGGTTAAGAATCATTTAAGAATTTATGTTGTGTAAACACAAACATAATGCACAGGCAAATCAGAGACTTCTACAGGGTTTTAATACACTATAGCAAAAAAATATATAAAACAGTGAAATGTGAAAAAAATTCCTAATAAATAGGAACTAGTAAATGAAATATGTCAAATATTAAAAAAAATATTGTCAGTAGAAGACGTGTTGTTAGGTACCTTAAACATCTGTAATTTGAAGGAGAGAAGGAGGAGGACACAGGGACTGTGTTATATCTGTCATGTCACTTTGAATGGTAAGGCAACTGATGGTGCCAAATCTTACCATTGACCATAATATGCAAAGCACAGATTTAACTTTCAAAACCACATGTGAAATCTGAGCACAATAGATTTTTTTGTGCGTGCAGTCCAGTGCTCATTTGCATCTTGCATGATCCTATACTTACTCTATTCTATGTTCTTACCAATTTCTGTCTTCTGCTCACAGAACCATAATTTAAAATCTGCCTTAGAACCTAAACTACATTTGGAAAAGGACCTGAACACTGTACAGGGCAGGGGAACTAGAGATTATAAACTTCGCATTTGCTGTTTGTTAGCAGCAACCCCAAAAAGACTTTAATTGTGAGAAACATTCAGAGAAGGGCCAAGTTCCAGACAATATGTGTACAGAAAACCAGACCCACTGACGGGCTATTTTCACACTCGGAAAATATCCAAATATCTTTTGAAGTTTAGTGTACAAAATTATAATAACTAATAGGTATGCTTCAGCTACATTTTCTTCCATAAATAAATATTGCAATGCAATACATAGCTAAAATAGAGATAATAATTTTAAGTTTTCAAAGTAAAACTCCAGCAATTGGTGGTAATTTTCTTTATGGCTAAAATGAAGAGCACTGAAGGAATAATCAATACCTCTGAAAGCAGAATTGACTTTGAGTGCATTTTTAAATTAACTTCTTAAATCACAGTTTGCTCTTAATAACATTTTAACATAATGAAATATTTTATTGTGCTTGCAGTGCTCACAAATGTAAACTATTTTTTAATTAGCTAAAATCTTTCATTCTCGAACTTGATGACAAATCTTCATACAGAAAACATAAATACAATGGACTGCAAAATTCTCAGCCACAACTTTGTAACTAACTGTTTTTCCCTGTTCAAACTTTGTAAGGATCATTTAAGGATGCAGCAAAACAGGGATCAATAGGGAAGAAGTAATTGAGGTCAGTTAGGAGAAGGCTGGGGCACAGACAGGCAGGCGGCAAAAAGGGAGCCAAGATACAGGAAAAGCAGTAATAAGGTGTGTTAATGTTGAAATTGGTGCTGCCTGGGTGTACCTTCTGGGCAGTCCTACACTTGATGACTGTAGCCTAAATCAGGAGTGTAGACAAAACTTGAACCTCTGAGCATAACACAGGAGTCATCCCTGCAGGAAAGACACCTTAGAGGAGCTGTAGTAGTTTGAAAGCAAAACAAATGAGAGGCTCCAAGTCAGAGATACAATTTAATAGGAAAAAAGGAAAGAAAGTAAACTAGAATAGATGCAATAATACAAAAGACCACTGACAGAGTCAGAATACAGCCTGAGCGTAGTGATGGAAGCAGTCCAGATGAGGTGGTCTTCCTGAAGCAGTGATCCTGTAGAAAGGTCTGGTAGCTCGGGTCCTCTGGGAATCCAGTGGATAAGCGCCCCTCTGGTGTTCAGAGTCTCAGCTTATATCCAGGTTGGAATGCTTGGTTCCTCCCTCTGGGCGGAGCATCTCACAATGGGATGGTGAGTCATGTGATAAGGCCTGATGGGCCCATTAACAGGAGGTAGTCCAGGAGGGGGTTATCTGTGAGCTGTGCAGCAAAGGTGCTGATGGGCCCATTAACAGAAGATAAGCCAGAGTGGAGGAGGCAGGGAGCACTGCCTCACCTGGTTTCAACAGTTCATGAAGATGGTGATAGAATATACTTCAACCCAGGACAAAAATCTTTTTTTAAAAGGACTTAGTTTTGGTTTTGCTGTTGGTTAGTCGATTAAGCACTAACTTGACTTAATTAAAGAAAAAAAAATGCTATTTAAAATATCACACTAGTTGAAGAATTCTGATTTGGTAAAATCTCTTCAGAAGCTTGTATTCTCTAACATCAATTAAAGTGCTTAATATGAAATATATTATACTTTTAATGCAACAATAAAACTCTAAACCTGAGATTTAAAAAAAAAAAAATTCCCTTCAATCTGGAAGACTAGTGAATGATTGAAGCTTGGACAGTTGTGGATAGATGCATGTCATTATGGAGTGCTTTTTATGTCCTCTAAACCAACCTGGCAGAAATCTGCTTGATTCCAGTAGCCAAATAAACAATCTTAGCATGAGCAGGTCAATATATTTGAGGTCACAGGCTTTAGCTGCTGCAGATCATCAGATGTACATCCTGCTGGCACAGCAAAGCAGCCAAACATAGGAAGCCATGTCCAGAATACAATATTTTAACAGATCTATGCATAAGATAACATTCCTTGCCTCTTAGCAAAGCCTGTAAGCCTGAATACAATGACAGTGTCATTATTTTTAGTATATTCATAGCATTACTTCTAGCAATTGCTGAAGACATTTTTGTCAAATACAGTTTATGTCATTCATTCTTGCTTATAGGAAACATTAACGAGCAGCAGGCCGACGCAAAGCATCTAAACATGATAATATACATTCATGTAACATTTTTCTTTTGATATAAGAACAGTTCTCTATTAAGTCCTCAGAGGAATCACACAGGATTAGATAGTATCAATCCAAAGTAAAACTGAAACAATTAAATCACAGAAAATCTGAGGTTATGGAGCAAATCAATGACAGAGAAAATTAGAGCTTAGGAACTTTGAATTCGGATAAACCTTCCCTCAGCAGCAGTGGATGTGGTTTTGTAAGAACGATTTTATGCAATTTCTTCACTGTGGAAGTTGTGAGACATTGTAACAGGTTGCCCAGAGAAGTTTTGGGTGCCCCATTTCTAGGAGTGTTGCTGGCTATGTTGAATGGGGCTTTGAGCAGCCTGGTCTAGTGGAAAGTTCCCCGGGCTTGGCAGAAAGGTTGGAACTTTGTGACTTTTTAGGTGTCCCTTCCAACCCATACCTTTCTATGGACCATTTTGCAAGAGTAGATGATGTTTTATAAATATTGAAATAAAAGAAAGGTCTGCTAGGTAGAATCACTTCACTTTAAAGGTCCAAAACAAGCAATCTCCAACAGAAAAGAAAGGTTATTGAATAATAATAATGTTGTGACTATAAAGTACTAGCTTGATTATAATGGCAGCTATACCAGAGCAGTAGATGAGGCATGGAAAAAGATGCTATAGAGTCTGAATAGAAGAATATTTTGTCATTCCCAACAAAAAAGAAAAACATATGCTTTTCCAAAGTGACTCCCAGGATCCATGGCAACATGGGCAGTTCAGTTTCTACGTGATGTGTTTCTGTATGGCGTAGACAGTGACATGAGCATATCTGCCACATTCAGACCTCTGGAAGCACAGATCTCAGCTTTCAGAGTTGCAGCACGTACAGAAACAATAATGCAATGCATTGAGACAGATCTGATGTGTGTGGTATTGGTTTGGTCTTCTGTGCACACTCTGTGGGACCTATTCAAAGACCTTGGGTCTGACTTGGGACACAGACTGCAAAGCAAAAGAATCTCTTCCCTCAGTTTGACAAGCACCCCCTGCCCTCTTAAACATACAAAAAAGATTCTTGCATACTTACAAAATGTTCACTTCTTCACTATTTTCCTGCTAACAAAGATTTTGGCAACTAATTTCAATGAAGGCAACACATCCATTCTAAACCTGTTATTTTTAGTAAGTAGCAACAATAGCATCATGCAATCAGGGACTAGTTTGGGTTGTAAGGAACTTTTAAAAATCATCTAGTCCTGTGCCCCTGCAGTGAATAGGGACCTCTCAACTAGATCATGTTACTCAAAAGCCCTGTCCACCCTGATTGTTTCCAGGGATGAGGCAACTACCAAGTCTCTGGGAAAATTGTTCCAGTGCTTTACCTCTTTTTTTTTTTTTTCTTACATTTAATCTGAATCCATTATCTTTTTGTTATCCCTTGGCCTATCACTACAGGCCCTGCTAAAATGTCTGTCCTTGTCTTTCTTACAGGTACCCTTTAAATATTGAATGGCTGCAATGAAGTCTCCCTGAAACCTTTTCTTCTCCAGACTGAACAACCCCAAGTGTCTCAGCCTCTCCTCATAGGAGAGGTGTTCCAATCCTCTGATCATTCTTGTAGTCCTCCTCTAGACACACTCTAAGAGGTCCAAGAGGCCTTTTCTGTACTGAGGACTCATGGGCTGGATATAATACTCAAGGGGGAGTCTCATAGGAGCACAGTAGAGATCTGCTTACTTCCTTCGAACTGCTGGCCACACTCTTTCTTATGCATCTCAGGCATAACAACAGTGTTGGTATTTTTTATATAAATATAAAAATAGTGATATCTTTTGACTTAGTTATTCATAAAGTTCATGTTACTATCCATCTCTATTTTTAAAAAAAATTATTTTATATAATTAGTTAAAAATGAGTCACTGAGTTTGTATTTGAAATTCATATTGAGCTGCATAGACATTTTTAAGCTATGAGATTTTGTTGGTTTTGTTTGGTTCGTTGTTTTTTGTTTGGTTTTTTGTTGGGTTGTTTGTTTTTTTTTTCCACAAAAGAAGAGCAGAGATCTGAATACAGAGGATGAACTCACCCATCACAAGGGTACAAGACAGAAAATAAATCCCCAGTCGATTCTTCAAGACTCAATCCTCAACAGATGATTCAGGACTCAAGTGTTCAAGCAACATTAACTAAGTTTGGGTTGCATTAGCAGACCAAAATCACAAACACCTGAAAAATCATTTTTCAACACATATTATATTATCCATTAAATTATGTATCATAAATTTATCATTTTAAAGATAAATACTTTTAAAGCTATTTTTAAAGTGAGCCAGAAGGCATATTTTAAAAGTGATCAACAAACAAATACCTGGAAACTATATATTTACTTCCTAATTAATTTGCATTTGCTACTGGTGCAAATTTGTTTTTTATTTTCTTTATTTGACTTTTTGATTATGTTTATAAGATACGTATATATTGCTTTATTTAATGAAATGTTCTCCTTCACATAGCCTTTTTGCTACACAAACCAAACTCAATTCTTCCTCAGCTAAGACACAATCCAAATATATTTTAACTTGGATGTAAGAAAAGCAAATAGTTGATTCTGAATATGTCAAAAAGGAAAGAGATTTTCTGCCATTTGGATCAGTTCTAAAAGGTATTCATTTATTATGCATACTATAAATACAAAAGTGGAACCCAGCAGTAGTAGGGACAGAATTAAATTGCAGGGTGCCATGTGTGGTTCTGTTTATAGCTGCTTTCTTATTGATTACACCTAATTTTTGCAGCAGACCTCTTTTAACTGTATAGGTGAAGATGGCAGTTAGGTGTCTGCTGTGTTTCTTTGTTTTCTTATGAGATATCCAGGGTATTTGGGTTCTCACAGAATTCTTCCCATTCTCTGGCCCTTTTATCCTTCAGAGTAAATGCTACACATTTCTGATTTGTTCCATAGCAGTTGAAAAGTGCATGTAAGCTTTTGAGGGTTTTTCCATGATAGTTTAAAGTATATCTAAAAATGTGCTAATATGAATGATAGTTTAGAAAAAAAGAAAATAAATTCTTGGGAATGGTTGCTAAAAGATTTTTTTTTCTCCTAAATACTGAAGATCCAGCAGTACAATATCACAATTCTTAGATAAGCTAATTAGTAAACTTAATACCTGACTCATGATGAGGACAGAGCCAGAGGAGAATCTTGTGTACTTGCATATGTTCTATTTGAAGCTGAGCTTGAAAGCTTTAAGGAGTCTCTATTGCTTGTCTCCTCCTTGAAATTAATCAGTACAAGTATTTTCCATTGTCCCTTTTGTTCATCTAGTCCACTTTTATTGTCAGCTCATGAGTCAGCTCCAGCTTAGAGACTTTCAGGATCCTGTGTGTCAAATCCACAGGTATAACCTAACTACGTCTGAGGTATTGTAACTTATAAAATAAAGCCACAAAAAGATAACATCCAGAGGAAAAGGTAGCTAAGAGATCTTTTAAGAGATTCAGATAATAGTGGCATTTCCAGTTGAGCTGGAAGATCTTATGTGTGTGTGGTTGTGTTGTGTGTGTGTTTTCATGTGCACACAAATATTTAATTATTTATTGTTGCATTATCTATGCCACAATAATTTAAATTAAAGCAGTGCTGAAACTAATAAGTATTCCACAGGAATAGAGATGGGAAGAAAACTGGTTTAGGTCTGCGAATTCCACTAGGAGATTTTTTTCTGTCTAATTTATCTAGGAAACACCCAAATTTTGAACCATATGTGTTTTAGAGAATTTTAGAGCATGTGAAAGTGTGTTTTGTTTCCTAATAGCACATACCTCTTGGAAAGGTCTGCAGCTTTTATTAAGAAGATTTTTGTGAATATGTTAAGAAATACATTTTTTCAATGCCTCAGTCAGGACTCTGACTCTAAGTATGCATCTATATTGCTCATAGCTCAGTCCCTCTGGGTGCTTTAATCATTTGTCTTAGCAAATAAAACAGACACTGTTAGAGGTATTCTGAGCCCCAGAACTCTCCTTTTCCATAGGTTTATATATTTTATGCATAGATATCCTGTGGACATAGGTTTGGGGGATTTTGGTTTTTTTCACATTGCTGGCAGTGAATTTCCAATCTACTGGAAATACTGTACTTTAAAACCCAGCTTCTATTTCTTCTGATGTATTTTTATGTTTTGTCTTTGACATCAAGACTGGATACCTAACATGCATATCTTCTTCATGGAAAAGGTGAAAGTGCTGAAAGCTTTCTTTCCCTCTGTCTTTGCTCATGAGATCAGTCTGTGGGAATCACAGGTCACAGAAATGAACAGAGAAGTGGGGAGGCAAAGAAGGTATACTCTACCTGGAAGATGATTTTCCCTGATGTCCAATCTAAATATCCCCTGGCACAATTTGAGGCTGTTTCTCCCCTGAGCCTCTTTTTCTCCAGGCTAAACAGCACCAGCTCCCTCAGCTGCTCTTAAGCCTTGTGCTCCACACCCTTCATCACCTTTGTTTGTTACCCTTCTCTGGACACATTCCAGCACCTCAATATTCATCTTTTTGTCAGGGGCCCAGAACTGAACACAGGACCTGAGGTGAAGCATCAACACCTCAAATATGCTCTGCTAAGTCCTGCTGGCCACACTCTTGCTGATACAGGCCAGGATTCCATTCACCCTCTTGGCCACCTGGGCACACGCTGGCTCATGTTCAGCAGTTCTCCAGCAGGTCCTTTTCTGCTGGGCAGCTTTCCAGCCACTCTTCCCCTGGTGCTGCAGGGGAAGAATGTGACTGAACTGCAGGACCCAGCATTTTGCCTCACTGAATGTCGTGCAATTGGCCTCAGTCCATTGATCCAGCCCGTCTAGATAGATCCCTCTGTAGTGTCTTCTTACCCTCCAGCAGACCAACATTCCCGCCCAGCTTGGTGTTACCTGCAAATTGACAGAGAGTGCACTTGATCCTTCCTTCCAGGTCATTGGTAAATGTATTAAACAGGACTGGCTTGCAGTGATGTCTGCTTTTCTCATTAAAATGGAAGTCAAATAATGAGGATTCCTTGGAGGTTGAATCAAGGCCTAACATCAAGTGCTCTAAATGGCAGGTGTACCTGTAGTTTTGCAAGAAGTTCCTCTGTACAAAGCTGCTACTTTTTTTTATGCTGTGCCTTTGCACATTGTGTTTCACAGAGTCTGACGTAAAGTACTGAGAAGCTGCTTTTGTAATGGGTAGGCAGCTGGAAGCAGACAAGGAAAACAGTGGGCTACTTTCAGCACTGGAGAACATTAATTCATCCTGGTTAGTCACACCTTAACATGACAGCAAGTAAACAGAAAAAATATTCAAAGATACATAGGAACTGGTCAAATAAAAGCATTACCAAAGCACTGGAACCATAAAATATGTGCTAATATATTGTGTGTATTTGTCTCCTAGCAAGTTTTTGCTAATGATGCATCTATTCTGAACCATGTACTGTTTTGTGTTTTACAGCACTTCAATAGAAGCTTGTGCAGGGCTCATGGTGAGAAATGGGCAGTAAACAAGTACAGCCAACAGATTAACAGACAGAGAATTGAAAGCAGGAAGCAGTTCTTTATTTTGAACTGTAGGAATTTTAAAAAATATGTAAATAAATATAAAAACTCAAAAGAGGAAAGAAAAAGGTCTAAGCCAGTAACAAGACATGAATACATACACACAACAAGAGATGACATAAATTAGCAAATAGTGAACTCACCAGAGAAAAACTAATTGTAGACTAAAAACAAATCTCAAAAAGTCTGCATATAAATTTAGCATATCATTTCTATGGGGATAAATTTAGGGCCATGTTCTAAGACCATATTTAAAAGGTCAGAGGCAGCATAAATAGCCATCATCCCTTCCTCTGACTTTATCCTTACATTCTTGTTTTATTAGTTCCCTCTTAGCTCTTCTAGCCTTGAGGTGAACCATGATATAAGGCAAAAAAAAAAGTTTTTGTCTTTATATCTCCTACCATTGCTTTTTTCCCTGAAGGTAAAGGCAATATAAATTAACTTTTTCAGGAGGTACTGGGAAAGTAAAGACTTCAAAAAAGCCACTCACCATTTTTGCTGATGTAGAATGTACGGAACATGCACAAGAGCTCTAAAATCAGTGTAACTGCTGTTGGCTAGTCAGCTAAATCTGAGTAAGAGCTTATAACTCTCCTTTAACTAGCCTTAGCAGGTGGATCAAAGAATGTGTAGGCTTATATAAAAATCTGCCTACTAGTCCTGAAAATATCTACTTTGTGATTCCCTGTTGCAGGATCTTATTCCATCTTATTAAAATCTTTTTCTCGTTATAGTTAACAGTCCTTGTACTGTAGAGCCTCTTTCTTACATTAAGTCCATTGTCATTTTTGCTGATGGTCTAACTTCCATCCCTCCAAAACTTTTGGATTTTTTTTACCCAGCCATGCAGCATTTGACTTTCCAGATCTTATGTACAAATATCTTGACAGGGAATGACGTGAAATGAGTTCCCATTACACCAAATTACTGCTCCAGTGCTAGGGCACTCTAAATTTCTCTTCATAGTTTGGAATAACAGATCATGCTCAATTAACTGTAAAAAGCAATAAAAGAGGAATTTGGGGTTTTTCCCAAAGGACGTACATTAGGTTAATTTTCTTCATTAAACCATTGCTTGTGAAATGCAAACTAATACAAACGCTTGATGCTGTGAATGATGCAGTGGATCCTCTTCTGCTTTTAGGCCAAAAACAATTTTCAAAGACAGGAAAAATGTCTTTACCAATGTCCGAGAAAAAATCCCTGACACGGCTTACCCACAAATAGATATTGAAATTGAAATTCTCCTGAATTCTTGGATTCTGGCATTTCATCAAGAAGTTTCTCTGATTATTTTCTGGAACAATAATAAATGTGTCCTTAGCAGCTAGCACACCTTTTACTATGGGGCTGTTCCTCACCTTGGAAAATGTTTGTGGTCTGAACTTGTCTCATCAATTGGATTTGGCTGGTCAAAAGAAATTAGTTAAAGATTTTTTTGGCAAAAATCAGAATACGATGAGGATGTGTATTCAGATTGCTTTAGGTCCAGTAATACAGATTCAGATATCATTTCAGTGCAAAAAAAAAAACCAAACAAACCCTGAAAAGGCTTTGGAAATTCTGTGTTTTGGAGAATATGTGCTGAATTCTCTTTGTCTACTCGATGATGGTGATGTCATCCACACCATTCTGATTAGGCCATCACATTGGCCTTGCTGGGGCAGCAGTGAACCTTTCTTTTGACACCCAACTATCACTCCAACATTTTCAGAAGTATGCCCTTTATGCTGAGTTGAAGTTTTCTTTGTTATGCTTAATGTCATTCTGACATCATGCAGTATTTCTGGAAAGTAGGGCTGTTAGTATACATGACTGTTTTAAGCTACTGCTGAAATGGCGAAAATCTAGATAACTTTTAATCTAAATGTTACTAAGTGTTCTTTAAAGTAGGAACTCTCTCTGCTTGATGCGTGAGGTAAACAATGGATGGTAAATCACTGAATCATGGGATTGCTTAGGTTGGGAAACACCTGTAAGATCATTGACTTCACCATTTACCTGGTTGTCACGTCTGACTTTTTTCTTTCACTCTCAGTGAATTACACAGACCACCACAGAACTCATCTTCTGGTTTGACATAAGCAGTTCTTCCTAAGTTTTACAAAGGACTCTTTCTATCTTCTCTTGCAAAAGCAACTTCAAAGCTATTCTTCTGTACCTGTACAGAAGACTGGTTTAGCAGTCTTCTCCAATTTACTTTTTACCCACTCTGTTACTGGATGCAAAGAGCACTTTATTGAAATGAATATATGCTATTGTCTTTTTCTTTCACATTAAAAAACTTCTTGTAAAAAACCCAAGAAAACCATTTGAGGGCAAGATTTCAGGAGACCAGGCGTGCCTGCTTGTCATTTGGAGGGGATGTTGAAGTTTTTGCAAAGTAAAGGCAAAGTCTTCATGGAGTCTTGGTTCTGTCATTACTTTAACACATATTTTACAACTTCTGCTTGTCATTTTCGAAATTTTGTTGGCTGTTACTTCTGTTATCTCTTTTTTCCTGATTAGTTTATGCAATTTCCATGTCTTTATCTATACTTTCTTAATATTTAGACTTTTCATTTCCTCTTTCTTGCTTTAGATAATAGCATCTTCAGACCTCATATTTCAATGTTTAAGTGGTTTTCTAGTGAGATAATGATATTAATTTGAGTTTTTTCCCAAAAATTACCGCAGTTGCTTCACACATAGCAACACGGTTGCATAGCATTTTTTGACCTGAACTCTGATTTTGCCACACTCCAGAACAAATTAAAGCAATTATTTTTATCTGTTATGTCAATACATGATATATATTTTGTATGTGTTTTAAGTCAGAAGTTAGCTTGTTGGTCTCTCTACAGGTATGTTGCCCCTGCTAAGGATTTCTATTTTTTTTGACGGTCCAGTGTGATCATTGGAAGACCAAGCATGTATATATTGAAATGGGTGAATTTTTAAACTTTTTATTCCTGTCATAGTCTTGACAAATATATATACATCTTAACCTATGAACATTCTAGCTACATTTGTCTGCCAGTCTGACCCTAATAGAGAACTCCTGAGATATTTTTTTTATTATAGTTATTAATTTACCAAGAACATAATAATAACATCTATAAAAAGAAAACATTTTTGCAGGGATATTTATTTATTTATTTATTTATTTGTTAAATAACGTATTTTTTCACACTAACATAGCAGATGTTATAGCAGGTTCATAACTTTCCAGACTTTCCTGGTTTGGTCAACTCTCTTTTGTACATGGAAATGAGCTGATATGTATTTCTTTCATACTTTGTTTGTTTGTTTATTTGGATTGCATTTGTTTGGAATTTTTTTGGTTGCAAGACATATCCATACATCTTAAAAACAAATAAGTTTTGTTGACATCTAGCAAGTATTTCATGGGCCCCAGTGATTTAAAGTAAGAGTTGTGGACTTAAGGGAAGAAAGATATGCTTGTGGCTGCTACTATTCTACCTACTATCTGTCAGAGACATAGAAGAGTAGTGAATAGAGTTTTGGTATTGGGAGTGGGAGACAAAAGAGTGAGATGAAATTAGAGGGATCACCTGGAAGAACCTACTAGCAATAGTATTGCCAAAGTAACTCAGTAGGATGTTGACCTGCTTGGCTACAAGAGCGCCTTTAACTCCTCTGAAAACATTGCTTGGGTAAAGATGAAAACTGGGAAGTGTATATTCAGTTCTGCCTCTCCAAGGTATCTAACCAATATTAATATTAATGAGACATGAATTGGAATGCATGAAGTAATTTAAAATTCTCCTGATTTCAGAAAGCTTTGTGACTTCATCACTTTTAGTGGAGCCCTTTGCACCTTCACTGTTTAATATGTTAATTTTATTAAAATATCTTTATTGTATTAGTCTTTATTCAACATTCCACTAACATGTTAATTTAAATAATTTTGTGATTATATGGCATATTTCTTCCTTCAAATACTAACTCATAAATGTTGATATTTTGTTGACATTCACAAATAGCAACTCTGAATTGCTAATCTCACTCTAATAAAAGGTGAATTTGATCAGAATTTTGAACTACTTTTAGGATAAGATTTAAATTACTTAAACGTCATCAAGGAGGAAATTTTCATCTGTTTCATTAGCATCTACCTTCTAGTTTAGTTTATGGTGAAACACACTGTTGCATATAAGTCTTAAAGGTATTCCAATAGGCATTTTTTTTCCTAGTTGCCTTGGTTAAAGACAAATTTTAGGAGGTGTTTACTCCAAAATGAGTTACTTTCCCTTTGTTTTAACCAATCCCTTTCCACAGATAACAAATTATGTCCAGCAGTGTGCTCTTAAGGCAAAGCCCACTGGGTTACTTTAGTAATATTATTGCTAGTAGGTTCAGGGGGGGATCTTTTCCTTGGGAGAAACATCTCGACTGCCAGACCTAGTTCTGGACTCTCAAATACAACAGAGATAAGAACATTCCTTTGAAAGGCAACAAAGTTGAGTAGAGGCTGAAGCATCTGTTGCTACAGAAAGATGCTGAAGGTGCTGGGATGATTCAAACCGCGGAAGGCAAGGAAGACAGAGGGAAACATAAGTATTTATAACTGATAAAGAACATGGAGACATAGTCCTCTCCATTGTATTCAGTAAACATAGAACAGACAGTGGGCAGAAACTGAAATATAATAAATTCCATCTGAACATAAGAAAAAATACATTTTGTTTCTGAGAGTGCCCAACAGGTTCCTCAGAAAGTCTGTGCAGTCTCTGTCTGTAGAGCCATTCAAGACCCTACTGCATATGGTCATTGGCAACCTGCTCTAGCTGATCTGATTTTAGCAGGGCATTTGGAATAGGCAGCCTCAAGAGAGCCTTCTAATCTCACCTTTTCTGTGACTCTGTATTTATATCTATTTCATTCAGACCATACAGCAGCAAGATTTCTAGTGTTAATATCCACAACAACAGCTTTTTGGAACTAATTTCACTATGATTGTTGGTTTGTGGGGTTTCCCCCCTTTACTTCATAAACAGTTCTTCTCCATCTCCCTTCAACTAGTAGTGGTAGTTCATTTTAAATTTCAGTGGAGCACACCTTCATGTTCATTTGCTGCTTAACAACCCCTACAATGAAATAGATGTAAAAAAGTGCCCTCTCAAATAAACCTGTCACATGGCACAAAGACTTTTTTCTGGTATCCTTTAAAAGAAAAGAAGGGAATAGTAAGCCAGGATATTATGTTTGATTCATTAACTTTTTGGAAACTGACTTGTTTTCAAACATCTAACGTGTCCAAATCCATTTTTATTGTTTTTCAAAGTGTTTGGTGAGTCTGTGCACTGTCAAATGGAAAAGAGATTCTGCAGGTAGCAAGCCCTGCCTCACAAGGAATCTGTCAACCACGGAATTATATTTATAAATAAATAGCTTGCTATGCTTTTGTGTTCTAAAGATTGCCAAAGTTTTGAATTTTCTCAGTGACATAGAGAAGGAGCATAGATTATAGATTAAAAGCCATGAGAGGAGAGACAGTTTTTGAGTGGAGGTGCACACAGTATATAGGAAACTGGCAAACTTATATAAAAATAAATGAACACAAAGTTTAAAGCTTACACAAGAGCAGAAAAAAAAATGTACAGTTTTCTTGCAGTGATGAAGCAACAACTTTACTACCAAATCAACATTTTAAGGCATCCTTCTGTTTTCTTAATTTATTTTTCAAATTATTTATCAAATTACTTTAAAGAATGATTTGGTAAATATATATGAGCAGTAGCCTTCACACTGGCTGATTTCTGTAGCTTCATGTTTCCCATATTGACATTCATTATTTATTTTATTGATACTAATTAATTAATGCCTGCTGCTTAAAGGGAACCACCACAGAGGCGATGGCGGATCTCGGAGGCGGCCCCAGCGCAGGTGGGAGCCGCGCTCGGTTCTGCCGGGGCTCGGGGCCGGCTGCGGGCGGAGGGGGCGGCAGGGGGCTCTGGCGGGTTCCTTGTGCCGTGTCGGCGCCGTGTTCCCCGTGGCCGGAGGGCGCTGCGGGAGCGGCTGCCCGCGGTCTCCTTCCCGCCGCTGCCTCGGCTGAGCCCATTCCCCTGCTTGCGCTGGCAGGTGCCATCAAATGCATCCCAGGATCCCATCTCCCCACCTGAAGCCTCCAGTGCCCAGCCTGTCCTGGGCTGGTGGCAGCCAGCCTGACAAAAACCAACAGCCACGGGCCACCAGCGCCCGGGGGCTCAGAAGCAGGTGAGGGACGCTTTGGTTGGCAGGAGCGGAAGGGCCGGGGCTGCTCCCCTGCCTCTCTTTGCCTTGGGTTAGGATTCAATTTTCTTGCCTCTGTCCGAGGGGATAAAGGCATGGTTTTTCTCCAACACAGGGCAGGTTTTTTCTCTAGCATGGAGCCTTCCCCATGGCCCTTCTGGCCTTCCCCAGGCCCCTTCTGCCCTCTTGCAGAACCAGTGGCATTTTCCGCCACACGCAGTTTGTAACCCAGAGTCGAGTGCAGCCCAGAAGGCTCCAAGCAAGTCCTTCCAGGCTGACTCTGCAGATGCCGAGGCTGCTCTGGCCTCTGCCAGGCCTCTGCTGGGGCTCAGCTCTGGGCAAGGCTGGGCCCACTGTGGCCTCGCATTGCTCCGCGCAGCTGAGTCACAGGGGGAGAAGGATGGCACATGGCACAACTCAAGGGAGTTGAGGTTGAAGGGAGTTTTTATTCCAAAAGCTGCCGTAACAAACAGGGTGTCACAACAACCAGAACAAACAGGCTGTCCTAACTACCAGAACTAACTGGCAGTGCTAACTACCAGAACTAAGTAGTTGTCCCAAGGAGAAGAGAAAGCGCTTCATGTCCTCCGCTGCTCTTTCAGTCGCTTTGCTGCAGTGATCAGAGGGGTCAGGCTGGAGAGAGGCTTGGCTGATGCTAAAAATGGGTGCTGGCCAAAGGATAAAAAAGAAAGAAGTGAAGCGTTACTTTCCAAAGTCAAGTTCCTCCCAGGCTCTGTTGCAGCAGGACAAAGGGGAATGGATTTGAAGTGCAGGGAGGGAAGCAGGCTCAGATTAGATGTAAGGGAGAATTTTGGTTTTTCACCAGGAGAGTGGGGAACACACTGACAGAAGGTGCCCAGAGATGTGGGAGGTGCCTCCTCCCTGGAAAGAGCCAAGCTCAGCTCAGGCACGGCTCTGGGGCACCTGATCTGCTTGAAGATGTCTGCGCCCATTGAGGGCACCAGGTGCAGAGGACCTGGAAAGGAGCCTGCCAACCCAAACCGGGCGAGGATTCTGCTTGCTTTGCGCGTGCAAAGCAGCCAGCCTGGAGATTACGGGAGAGGGCCCCAGAAGAAAACCCCTCCCTGCCGCTGCTGTTTCCCCTGCAGCCGCTTGGCATTCACCTGCAGCAGCTCCTGGGCAGACCAGCGCCGCTCCTCGTCCCACTCCAGGCTGCACTCGAGGAAGTCCCGCAGCAGAGCCGACAGGCGCCGGGGCTCCTGCAGCCGCGGGGTCCCGTTCTGCCGGATCAGAGTGCGAGCCTGCAGGAAAAGCAAACACAGCGCTCTGCCAGCTTCCGTCACACCCACAGTGCTCACATCGAGCCCAGTTTCTCAGCCCCAGCTCCAGGGGCACTTTCCTCCCTGGCAGAGATGCTGCTCATTTTTCTTTACCAACCAAAAAACCCAAAGCCTGATGCAGCCACAGCCATTGCAACATCCAAATGATCTGGCCTGGAGAGCCAATCTCATTGGCTTTCTTAGTAGGCACTTCCATCAGAAAGAGCAGATTTTGCTTCTCCAAATACCGACACCAGCGTTCCAGGCCATTTGCAAGAGTCACTGTGGTCTGACTGTTATTTCAAAGGATTCTTACATCAAACGCATCTCTGCAGGGCCACTGACACTCAAGGAAATTCATTTGGGATGCCCCATCCCAGAAACTGCCAGACAAGAAACAGGTTTGT
Organism: Chamaea fasciata; assembly: GCF_029207755.1. Taxonomy (NCBI): domain Eukaryota; kingdom Metazoa; phylum Chordata; class Aves; order Passeriformes; family Sylviidae; genus Chamaea; species Chamaea fasciata. The sequence continues at coordinate 11,792 of NW_027095167.1, read as the reverse complement.
GTTGCTGAAAGCTCAGGCTTGGTGACATGGAGAAAGGAGCTTGGGCTAGGAAAGAAACGTGTTAGACTTTGGGCATGTTAAATAATCATCTTGACGTGTTAGACAACTTTCCCAGTGAGAAGAGCCGGGAGGGACTTAATCTCGCCAAACCTGTTTTACAAACTCCTTCATAGATTTCTTGTGTTTGGGGGTGGCTTTTGGGGTTCGTTTGGGGTTTTTTTGCAAGATAACATTGGAGCTGATACTGGCTTCACGTTTTCAGGTCATCCTCACAGATAGAAGAGCTGAACACCTTAAAGCCCAAAGCACATTGTTGCCAGAGACTGCAGAATATTGGTCTGTGTTCAGGCTCGAGTCCTCTGGGAATTCCCTTCCCCATGTCCAGAAACCTTCAGCTGCTCCTGCCAGGGCAGGGCCACGCTGTGCTCACAGGCCTCTGCAAACACTGGAGAATCTGCCTCTTACCATGGCCGCCGTTTCCTTGAAGTAAGGAGGTTCTCCTTCCACCATCTCGATGGTCACAATGCCCAAGGACCAGATGTCCACCTTGGGGCCGTAAGGAGAACTGGTGACAACTTCTGGGGCCATCCAGTGAGCAGTGCCCACCATGGAGCTGGGCTGGTCCTGCTCAGGGCTGAGCTGAGCGCAGAGGCCAAAATCAGCTGAGGACAGAAACAAACCCTGTCAAAGGCAGCTGGAATGAGGAAACCAACCCCAAAGATTCCCCACTCTCAGTGTGAGAATGCAGTCGTGAATACAGCTGCAAAAGTCCTCACGGCTGGAGGCAAGGAAAGATGGAACTGGACCCTTCAAGAAACCCTCAGCTTTCATGCAGTGGCTTTTACTGATTCCCTTGAAGATTTCCATTCCAACTCCTGCCCCTCTGCAAGGGCCATAGCCAGAGCAAAGCCACTCCTGACACTCCTGCTCCTCCCCTGAGCTCTCTGCAGGGGCAGCAGGAGCGCTTGTGGCAGTGCCACCAGCAGCACTTGTGGGGCTCTGGCCGCCACTGGCAAGCAGCCCCACACCCGCAGCCCGGGAGCGCCGTGCCTGGCCAGGAACACTCACCCAGCTTGACAGAGCCGTTCATTCCCAGAAGGATGTTGGAGCTCTTCAGATCTCTGTGGATCACCTGGTTGGAATGGAGGAAATCCAGGCCCTGCAGACACTGAGAGAGAAAAAGAAACACCGGGGTAAAAATCAATGGCTGGAATATATCAGCCAAGAAAGGAGAGTTTAGAATTCTGCCAGCAGAAACTTTGCTGTGACAGGCCAGGAGTGCAGTGCACACAAGCTCCAGGCAAATGGTTCCAAGGCAAAGCTGAGAAGAGCAAATCAAACCCAAAAAAGACAGAGTACCCCAACAGCAGGAAAGGGGACAAGAACAGAAGTGCAGTGATGCTGGCAGGCCATTCATTTCAGTGGCTCTTTCCTCTCCAGCTCATAAAAACAAGGCAGAAACAAAGCCCTGAGCATGGAGCCGCTCCTCTTCTCCTGCCCTTCTGGAAGGAGCATCGTGTCCAAGCCATGGGAGGCACAAGCAGGATCCCTCACCTCCCGACTGACAGCTGCCATGTCTCCTTCAGCCATGCGTGTCTGTCTGACCACATCCTGCAAAGTTCCTCCATCCATGTATTCCATCACCAGCCAGAGATCTCCATCAACAAGGAAGCTGGAAAAGGAAAACAATGGCACAGAGATGAATGTGCAGTACTCAATTCCCCCATGGCAAAGCCTCCAGTGGGGTTTTCTTTCCAGGTCACTTGTCAATGAGGACAGAATCCCATCTGATTTTCACAGGAGACACCTGTGAAAAAGGAGAGGCCTTAGATGGCAAGCAAGTGAAAGATGCACTTTTAGCAACAGCCCAGATCAATGTGAAACCACACCACTTGCCCCCAGCTGCTTCAGCATCTGAACTCATCACTTCCACCATTCACTCCACAACAAGGCAACACAACTTCCGGAGCTATCCAGGGAGGGAGGCCGTGCAGCACTTGGGATAAAAGTGGTCAACTCTTTGGAAAACCTTGCAGAAAGTCTCTTCAGTAACAGGCAGGGCCATTGAAAAATGGGCAGATGAGGCCTTTCTGGAAACAAGAACCTGCTCTTCCTGGTAACTGAAGCAATGGAAAAGATTTGGGAAGAAGACACCAAGGGAAATAATTTCTGCCATGGATTATCAGCACTTGTTGTAAGACACAGAAAATAGGGTCCGCTTGAAGAGAAAACCAAAGTGGTGCAACAAAAGAACATGGAGGGAGTGAACTGCCAGGCTGTTGTTTTGGCAAGATCTGGCCGGGTCAGGCTTCTCAAAACAGGCTACGGACTGCGGATGCCAGGAAAGATTAACGCAGGGCTCGTGCACGGGATGAGAGCTGAAGCACTCACCTGCCCAAAGAGTTGATAATGTTGGGGTTCTTCTTGTCCTTCAGGAGCAGGAGCTCATTCACAGCTCGTTCCCTCTTCTGCCCTCGGAGACTCATTTTCTTTATGGCCACCTGAAGGGACATTGCAGACCTTCAACTGGAGGAGTCTGTGGCAGGAGGCCACAGCAAACACGGAGCGAGTCTTTTTGGAGCGACGCAGCCAGGCTGTGCCAAACTGCCTTGGGATGGGACACCAGAGCTCAGCAAGTGCCATTCCCACAGCCCATTGCTCTGCTGGCTGGGGGCTGCTTACAGGACACGTGGCCAGAGACATTTGGCCTTGTGAGCTCTGCAGAAATGGTCCCTCAGCTTCAAAGCTCTAACAACCTTCTCTGCACCTACACTCTTCTCAAATGGCCCTAGTTTACCACCACTCTTAGAATGATGATGATGATGATGTTCATTATTATTCAAACACATTTTGCAAGCAGGAGGTAATTCTGGTTCTGTGCAAACAGAGCAAAAGAGCTGGGAACCCTTTAGCAATTCTATGGCATTTGCTCATGATTTCAAACGCAGCTGCTCTGCTTGGGCTTGCACAACAAAGCAAACACACACATCCCATGCTCAGATAATCGCTGTCACAGGCTGGCAGCCACATCAGAGCCAAAGACAACTGCAGGCTTTAGGAGAGAGCTTTGCTCTGGACATCCATCTTCTCATTGCTCTCCCTCTCTCTCTGTCAGCAGACACTCACCTCTCGTCCAGTGGCCCTGTCGAGTCCTTTACAAACGGCTCCGAAAGCCCTGCAGACAAAACAGCAGAGAGGAAAGAAGCAGTGCTTTAGACCCTGGGAGTGAAAGTCAGGCAGACAGGAGATCTTTTCTACCTGTAGCATTCAGAAAACACCTGGGCGCGTCAAGCCTTGAAAGAAGGGCGCGGCAGCCACCAGCCCTCTGCCATGCAAGGTGTGCAAGGGAAAACTGAGGCCAAACATGAAGGAAAAGTGCTGGAGCAAACCCCAAATGTCCGTGATGAATTCCTTTAGTTCAAAACCTGGGCTGGGGGCCGGCTGTCTAAAGAACTAGAAAAGAATGTATTTCATCCTTTTGCGTTTCCTGCCTAAGAGCTGCAGGATCCACAAGAGCCCTGCATCAGGGCATCATGCATTTTCCCCTTGAGTGCAGCAGCTCTGTGTCTGTTACTGCATGTGTGGGGTCTACTACTTGTGCTGAAAAGAGCCCTTCTTAGTTCATCTCTGCTTTCTGTTTGGAAGCCATTCTCTTGATAATCCTGAGCGGTGAATAGTTTTGCAAGTAAAAGATTTGAAAGCAATCTTGTTGACAACTCTTGTCTGACAGTCAGCAGATGGTGAGTTGCTCTCTTAGGCAATCCAATTGCATGGACAGAAGATCTTCCATGTCCTGCTCCTTGCTGCAGGCAGGACACTGCCAGCCTCAGGGGCCTTTGGAGGTGCCATCTGACCACAGTTGTCAATTCTGATCAGGACTGAGAGACAGCAGCATCATCCCCCAGTGCCTGAAGGTGTCTGCAGCTCTCCTGACTTCTCACTTGATCCTGCAGCAGCAAAATACCTGGGCCCTGCTTGTGTAGAAGTAACTGCCTTGCACTTACCCTTGGCCAATCTGCTCCAGTTCCAGGTATTTCTCCGCAGGCTCCCCCACGCTCACGCTGTTTCCTGAAAGAAACCACATGGAAGACACTCTCTCCCAGACAGAGACCCCACCTTGCAGCAGAGCCAGAATGCAGCCCCACTCCCTGGGGGCCCTTGTTCTCAGCTGGGGAAGGACAATCAGTCACTCTGGGACATTCAGCTGCAGAGCAACACCGGCTGCAGCTGATGCTGAGACACACACACAGCACCTGCTCTGGCACACAGGAACAGAGCAGACGTACTCAGCTGCATCAGGCACTGCTCCCCTCTTTCCTCTGCCTGCAGGGCTGTGCTGCTGCCAGAACCTTCAACCCAGGATCCCGCAGCAGAGGGAGGTTCTCCGTCCTCTTCCCAAAACGCTGCAGCTTCTCCGTCCTCTTCCCAAAACGCTGCAGGTTGGCCATCGTCTTTCCAAGCCATGGGACGTTCACCCTCCACTACCCATGCTGGGAGACATTCACCCTCCTCTTCCCAAGCCACAGGATGTCCTCCGTCCTCATCCCACACCGGGAGATGTCCGTCATCCTCGTCCCACGCCATGGCAGCTTGGCCATTCTCGTCCTGTACCGAGTGACGTCCACCATCCTCGTCCCACGCTGGGAGATGTCCACTGTCCTTGTCCCACACGGCGGGAGCCTCGCCGTTGTATTCCCAATCGGCGGGATGTTCACCTTCATCTCCCAGAAGAGCGGGAAGTTCACTGTCGTCTCCCGGCACAGAGGGAAGTTCACCATTATCTCCCTGAAGAGTGGGAAGTTCACCGCTGCCTTCCTCCTCTTTGGCCTCCTCTTTGGAGGCAGAGGGAGCCGGAGGAGGTGCTGATGCTGCTTTTGTGCCCTGTGGACAGGCGGTAGTGTGAGGGACGGGAAGTTCCATCTCAGTTATCACCTTATTTATCCTCAGCTACACATCCAGCTGCACTAAGCAGAAATAGGGTTCCCAGCTGCTCAAACAAACAAACAATGGGCTAAAGTCGACATTGCCACCTATTGTTGGGAATTTGATACTCCACCATGGCTAAAGCCAGCAAGCAATCTTCTGCCTGCAAAACCACACCTGCAGCTCTTCAAAAGCATTTCAACAGAAAAGGAGAAAACTGCCAGGGATGCCTTTGCTGCTGCTGCTGCTGCTGCTGCAAAGACACTGACAGGAACTTTCCTTCAGCCTCCCAGGTTTGCACTCGGCTGCCACATGCTCAGCTCACAACTTGCTGCACAATTCCAAACACCAAAGGTTCCCTTTGAACTCACCAAAGGAGGAGCTGCTCGAGATCCACCTGTCAGGTGCCCTGCAATGGGAGAAGGAACATGAACCAGATGCTGTCAGGAAAAGAAATGCCTGTGGTGGGAAATGCCACAGAGCAAGGCAAGCCCAAGAGAGCATTTTGCTTTCACAGCATCCCTCCAGGAGCCACAGTCCCTTCACACAGCAAGCAAGAGAACAGCACCAAATACTGGGCTGTGTCAGTTCTGGGCCGGAGCAGCAAACGGAGGGAGTTCCAGGCTCGGCTGCCACACACTCTCCCCTTGAGAGTACGGAACTCCCCCAGGCCTCACTGCAAATGCTGTGCACACCCTGCTGGCTGCAGACACCCCCTTTTTTCAGCTGCAGCTGCTGGCAGCAGCTCTCCCAAACCAATGGTGTCTTCATGACAATTTGGTTACAAAGTCAACCCACTTCCAGAGGAAGAACAGAAAGCACACAGCAAGCTCAAGGCCACAGAATCTGCACTGAGGGAAAAGCTTGACTTACGTGCCAAGTGGGTCAAGAAATACACCGAATAAGCCACAGAGTACAGGCTGCAAACTGCAGCAACCAAATTCTGGAACATTTTGGCTGCGCTGCACACGTCTGCAGACTGTAGCCCTGCAAGCACAGAAGGACAGCCGTCAGGGTGTGGGCTGACCGCTGGGAATGCCTCGGGCAGGAGGATCCTCCTGCAAGGAGCAGGCGCCCAGAGTCGCTCTGGACACTGCGGCCTCTGTGTCCCACAGCAAGAGCAACACCACGGGGACGTGGAAATGCTCCTGTGACATCACAGCAGCAGCTCATGCAAAAACTGCCTGGAAGGTTCTCCTGTGTCACCAAGGAGCAGAAAGAATCCTCCCAGGGCACAGGCTATTGCCCAAAGGATGCAAGAGGAACTGTGAAAATGCAGCCCTAAGGACGCCTGATAGCCCAGCCTGAACACTGAGGAGGAACAAGGATGGGAGAAAACCAAAGGAAACGTGACCTTTGGTCACTGATGCTTCTGAGTGAAACCAGCAAGGCTCCTTCCATCTGGCATCTTTGTTCTAGTTCTAAAAACTAATTCTTGGCTTGAAACAGGGGAAAATGGGAAGTTGATCCATGGGGAAGAGAGGTGGCGGGGCCGGGTGGGTGGGAGCAGCGGGATGAGCTCTTGCGGGAGCTCTTGGCTTTCCCTGGGAAGAGGAAAGGGGCTGGATGCAGCTCCTTGCGCAGGACTGCACAGGCGGTGATTCCTGCAGGGATGAGAGCGGGTCGTGGTGTTATCTTGTCCCAGGTGCACAAGATGGACCGCGGAGCATTTCGGCGAGGGAAGAATGCAATCAATCATTATGATTGGTAAAGCATTGTTCAACTTTATTGCTCATAACATCCGTTATTATACTTTTGCCCGAAGCGTTCAGTGTACTTGTCAAATTATAATTGGTTAGCATCCACTACTCATCTATACTTGATTGGCTATATCAAGCGTGAGAAGGTTCTTCCCCTTGGCATGCTGAAAACTTTGGAGACGTGCTTACTGCTACGCTCTATTAACCACAAGTTCTTTTCTCTTTGGCCTGTAACCGTGCTTACTGCTGTCCCAAGGACAGCTTGTCTTAGCAGCACGTAGGCTGCTAGCACTTGGTATCGGGCCATAAGGCCTCTAATGATCCATGGCCTTGCTCTGCTAACCATTCTTCAACAATGGACCTGGGCTGTGGAGCCCATGGAGAGCGGGAGCTGCTCCCAAATCCCACCTGATCCTGCTTCATCCACCCTGTCCCAGTCCTGCTCCACCCATGCCACCTGTTCCCACTCCAGAATCCAAGCCTGATCCTGCTCCATCCATTCCACACCAATCCTGCCCCATTCATCCTGCACCAAACCTGCCTCATCTATCCATGCCCACTGATCCTGCTCCATCCAACCTGCACCAATCCTGCCTCATCCATCCCAACTGATCCCCCTCCAGCATCCAGCCCCGATCCCACTCCACAATTTCATCTGATCCTGCTCTGGACCCCTGCTCTGATTGCAATCCCCCCCTGATCCAAGTCCGTCCATCCTGCCCCAATCTCCCTCTGGAATCCCACGCTGATCCCCTTCCGTACCTAAGGTCAGGCCCTTGCTTCCCACATCTTTTCCTGCAGAAAGACAAGATCCATCAGATTCCAGCACAGATCACACACCAGGATCAATCCCAGCATCCATCCTGGGATCCACACAGAGGGGATTCAGAGCTGGATCTGCCACTGGCACTCACTGGCTGCCATGTTGTATCCATTCCTGTCCCTCTTCCCTTGGGAAACAAAGTGGGATCAGTGTCAGTGGCACAGGATTCCCGGAGCGGTGCTGGGTGGATGCCCCTTCCTGACCCCCATGCAGTGTCTTACCAGATTGGAGCTTCCAGACTGTAAGAGACAGTCTGAAGATCCCTCATCTGCCTCACCACCATGGTCAAGGACAGAGACTGAAACCCCTCGAAGGGACTTGAAAATCTCAAGACGGGAGTTGTGGCCTGGCTGAGCTGGGATGTTGGCCAAGTGCTGCCTGCAGGTGTGTTTGATGGAAAAACCCAGCACCCACATGGGAACATCAGAACCTGAGCAGAAACAATGGGCAAGTCACGGTGAAGTGACCGCGCCTGCTGACTCGTACTGGCCGACACCGTACCTGCTGACGACCGACTTGTTCTGAGTTCTCTAAATGAACACACTTCAATGATTTCCCCCACCTGTTTGGCCAACTGCCTGTCGCTTCGGAGAGGACTATAAAAGCCCTAGAGACCCCCGCTCACTTTTGAGATCTCCCCACTGGAGAAACTCACGTCTATAGGTATCTTAAAAAGCCTCGAAGACTCCACCCTCCATGCTGGTAGCTAGAATCCCCTTGCCCTCTTTTCTGTCTTTCTTGCTATTCTCTTTTCTCTCCCCACTATGGCATTTGTTGGCACGAAATCAAAGTGCATTTGTGATTGAGTAAACTGAGTTTGTCCCCCGCTGTGTCTTTTGTAGTCTGAGATCCCTAAAACGAACCATCCTGAACCCCGCCTCTGGGAGCGGATCGTGACACGCTGCGGGAGCGGCTGCCCGCGGTCTCCTTCCCGCCGCTGCCTCGGCTGAGCCCATTCCCCTGCTTGCGCTGGCAGGTGCCATCAAATGCATCCCAGGATCCCATCTCCCCACCTGAAGCCTCCAGTGCCCAGCCTGTCCGGGGCTGGTGGCAGCCAGCCTGACAAAAACCAACAGCCACGGGCCACCAGCGCCCAGGGGCTCAGAAGCAGGTGAGGGACGCTTTGGTTGGCAGGAGCGGAAGGGCCGGGGCTGCTCCCCTGCCTCTCTTTGCCTTGGTTTAGGATTCAATTTTCTTGCCTCTGTCCGAGGGGATAAAGGCATGGTTTTTCTCCAACACAGGGCAGGTTTTTTCTCTAGCATGGAGCCTTCCCCATGGCCCTTCTGGCCTTCCCCAGGCCCCTTCTGCCCTCTTGCAGAACCAGTGGCATTTTCCGCCACACACAGTTTGTAACCCAGAGTCGAGTGCAGCCCAGAAGGCTCCAAGCAAGTCCTTCCAGGCTGACTCTGCAGATGCCGAGGCTGCTCTGGCCTCTGCCAGGCCTCTGCTGGGGCTCAGCTCTGGGCAAGGCTGGGCCCACTGTGGCCTCGCATTGCTCCGCGCAGCTGAGTCACAGGGGGAGAAGGATGGCACATGGCACAACTCAAGGGAGTTGAGGTTGAAGGGAGTTTTTATTCCAAAAGCTGCCGTAACAAACAGGGTGTCACAACAACCAGAACAAACAGGCTGTCCTAACTACCAGAACTAACTGGCAGTGCTAACTACCAGAACTAAGTAGTTGTCCCAAGGAGAAGAGAAAGCGCTTCATGTCCTCCGCTGCTCTTTCAGTCGCTTTGCTGCAGTGATCAGAGGGGTCAGGCTGGAGAGAGGCTTGGCTGATGCTAAAAATGGGTGCTGGCCAAAGGATAAAAAAGAAAGAAGTGAAGCGTTACTTTCCAAAGTCAAGTTCCTCCCAGGCTCTGTTGCAACAGGAAAAAGGGGAATGGATTTGAACTGCAGGGAGGGAAGCAGGCTCAGATTAGATGTAAGGGAGAATTTTGGTTTTTCACCAGGAGAGTGGGGAACACACTGACAGAAGGTGCCCAGAGATGTGGGAGGTGCCTCCTCCCTGGAAAGAGCCAAGCTCAGCTCAGGCAGGGCTCTGGGGCACATGATCTGCTTGAAGATGTCTGCGCCCATTGAGGGCACCAGGTGCAGAGGACCTGGAAAGGAGCCTGCCAAGCCAAACCGGGCGAGGATTCTGCTTGCTTTGCGCGTGCAAAGCAGCCAGCCTGGAGATTACGGGAGAGGGCCCCAGAAGAAAACCCCTCCCTGCCGCTGCTCTTTCCCCTGCAGCCGCTTGGCATTCACCTGCAGCAGCTCCTGGGCAGACCAGCGCCGCTCCTCGTCCCACTCCAGGCTGCACTCGAGGAAGTCCCGCAGCAGAGCCGACAGGCGCCGGGGCTCCTGCAGCCGCGGGGTCCCGTTCTGCCGGATCAGAGTGCGAGCCTGCAGGAAAAGCAAACACAGCGCTCTGCCAGCTTCCGTCACACCCACAGTGCTCACATCGAGCCCAGCTTCTCAGCCCCAGCTCCAGGGGCACTTTCCTCCCTGGCAGAGATGCTGCTCATTTTTCTTTACCAACCAAAAAACCCAAAGCCTGATGCAGCCACAGCCATTGCAACATCCAAATGATCTGGCCTGGAGAGCCAATCTCATTGGCTTTCTTAGTAGGCACTTCCATCAGAAAGAGCAGATTTTGCTTCTCCAAATACCGACACCAGCGTTCCAGGCCATTTGCAAGAGTCACTGTGGTCTGACTGTTATTTCAAAGGATTCTTACATCAAACGCATCTCTGCAGGGCCACTGACACTCAAGGAAATTCATTTGTGATGCCCCATCCCAGAAACTGCCAGACAAGAAACAGGTTTGTGTTGCTGAAAGCTCAGGCTTGGTGACATGGAGAAAGGAGCTTGGGCTAGGAAAGAAACGTGTTAGACTTTGGGCATGTTAAATAATCATCTTGACGTGTTAGACAACTTTCCCAGTGAGAAGAGCCGGGAGGGACTTAATCTCGCCAAACCTGTTTTACAAACTCCTTCATAGATTTCTTGTGTTTGGGGGTGGCTTTTGGGGTGCGTTTGGGGTTTTTTTGCAAGATAACATTGGAGCTGATACTGGCTTGACGTTTTCAGGTCATCCTCACAGATAGAAGAGCTGAACACCTTAAAGCCCAAAGCACATTGTTGCCAGAGACTGCAGAATATTGGTCTGTGTTCAGGCTCGAGTCCTCTGGGAATTCCCTTCCCCATGTCCAGAAACCTTCAGCTGCTCCTGCCAGGGCAGGGCCACGCTGTGCTCACAGGCCTCTGCCAACACTGGAGAATCTGCCTCTTACCATGGCCGCCGTTTCCTTGAAGTAAGGAGGTTCTCCTTCCACCATCTCGATGGTCACAATGCCCAAGGACCAGATGTCCACCTTGGGGCCGTAAGGAGAACTGGTGACAACTTCTGGGGCCATCCAGTGAGCAGTGCCCACCATGGAGCTGGGCTGGTCCTGCTCAGGGCTGAGCTGAGCGCAGAGGCCAAAATCAGCTGAGGACAGAAACAAACCCTGTCAAAGGCAGCTGGAATGAGGAAACCAACCCCAAAGATTCCCCACTCTCAGTGTGAGAATGCAGTCGTGAATACAGCTGCAAAAGTCCTCACGGCTGGAGGCAAGGAAAGATGGAACTGGACCCTTCAAGAAACCCTCAGCTTTCATGCAGTGGCTTTTACTGATTCCCTTGAAGATTTCCATTCCAACTCCTGCCCCTCTGCAAGGGCCATAGCCAGAGCAAAGCCACTCCTGACACTCCTGCTCCTCCCCTGAGCTCTCTGCAGGGGCAGCAGGAGCGCTTGTGGCAGTGCCACCAGCAGCACTTGTGGGGCTCTGGCCGCCACTGGCAAGCAGCCCCACACCCGCAGCCCGGGAGCGCCGTGCCTGGCCAGGAACACTCACCCAGCTTGACAGAGCCGTCCATTCCCAGAAGGATGTTGGAGCTCTTCAGATCTCTGTGGATCACCTGGTTGGAATGGAGGAAATCCAGGCCCTGCAGACACTGAGAGAGAAAAAGAAACACCAGGGTAAAAATCAATGGCTGGAATATATCAGCCAAGAAAGGAGAGTTTAGAATTCTGCCAGCAGAAACTTTGCTGTGACAGGCCAGGAGTGCAGTGCACACAAGCTCCAGGCAAATGGTTCCAAGGCAAAGCTGAGAAGAGCAAATCAAACCCAAAAAAGACAGAGGACCCCAACAGCAGGAAAGGGGACAAGAACAGAAGTGCAGTGATGCTGGCAGGCCATTCATTTCAGTGGCTCTTTCCTCTCCAGCTCATAAAAACAAGACAGAAACAAAGCCCTGAGCGTGGAGCCGCTCCTCTTCTCCTGCCCTTCTGGAAGGAGCATCGTGTCCAAGCCATGGGA
>NW_027095166.1:0-31571 GCF_029207755.1 Chamaea fasciata | reverse complement strand
GATTTTTTCGGGGATTTTTTTGGAATTTTTTAGGGGGGTTTTTTTGGGGTGATTTTTGGCTGTTTTGGGGGCCCTGATTTTTGAGTTGATTTGGGGAACATTTGGGGATATTTTTGGGTGATTTTGGGGACGATTTGGGGCTGATTTTGGGGTGTTTTTTGGGCTGATTTTTGGTGATTTTGGGGATATTTTGGGGGCATTTTTGGGGCATTTTTTGGCTGTTTGGGGGATATTTTCTCGGCTGTTTTTTGGCCGTTTTTGGGATGATTTTTGGGTCAATTTCGGGTGTTTTTGGGGCTCCCCCAGGGCGACGTGGGCCTGGCCATGGGGAAGCTCTATGGGAACGATTTCAGCCAGACGACGATCTCGCGCTTCGAGGCGCTGAACCTCAGCTTCAAAAACATGTGCAAGCTCAAACCGCTGCTGGAGACCTGGCTGAGGGACGCAGGTGGGACGCGTGGATCCCAGTGGATCCCCTATGGATCCCCTGGGGATCCCCTATGGATCAATGGAGATCCCATAGATATCCTATGGATCAATGGATCCCCTGCTGGAGACCTGGCTGAGGGACGCAGGTGGGACCCGTGGATCCCTGTGGATCCCCTTTGGATCCCCTGGGGATCCCCTATGCATCAATGGAGATCCCATAAATACCCTTTGGATCAATGGATCCCCTGCTGGAGACCTGGTTGAGGGATGCAGGTGGGACCCGTGGATCCCTGTGGATCCCCTATGGATCCCCTATGGATCCCCTATGGATCAATGGAGATCCCATAGATATCCTATGGATCAATGGATCCCCTGCTGGAGACCTGGCTGAGGGACGCAGGTGGGACCCGTGGATCCCTGTGGATCCCCTATGGATCCCCTATGGCTCCCCTATGGATCAATATGGATCCTATGGATCAATGGATCCCCTGTGGATCAATATGGATCCCCTATAGATCCCCTATAGATATCCTGTGGATCTCCCTCGCCAAGTCAAGGCGATGTCGGTGTCTGTGGGATCCATGGGATCCGTGGGATCTATGGGATCGACAGGACCTATAGGATCTATAGGACCAGATCGACGGGATCAACGGGATCAGATCAATGGGGCCCATGGGATCTATGGGATCTATAGGATTAGATCATGGGGATCGATGGGATCGATGGGACCTATGGGACCTATGGGATCAGTGGGACCAGTGGGATCAATAGGATCAGATCAATGGGATCAACGGAGTCCATAGGATCAGATCTATAGGATTTATGGGATCTATGGGATCAATGGGATCTACGGGATCTGTGGGATCAACGGGATGTATGGGAACTATGGGATCTGTAGGATCAGATCTATGGGATCAGTGGGATCAATAGGATCAGATCAATGGGATCAACGGAGTCCATAGGATCAGATCTATAGGATCTATGGGCTCTGTGGGATCTATGGGATTTATGGGATCAGATCTCTGGGATCTATGGGATCAGTGGGATCTGTAGGATCAGATCCATAGGATCCATGGGCTCCTCCGCCCCCAGAGACGATGTCGGTGGACTCGGCCCTGCCCAGCCCCCCCTCGCTGGGCCCGCCCACCCTGGGGGGCTTCGAGGGGCTCCCGGGGCGGCGCCGCAAGAAGCGGACCAGCATCGAGACCAACGTGCGCTTCGCCCTGGAGAAATCCTTCCTGGCGGTGAGGAAACATCCCGAAAACATCCCGAAAATGCCCTCAAATATCCCAAAAAAACCGAACAGACAAAAAAAATTCCCAAAAATCCCCACTAAAAACGGCCCAAAATGACCCAAAATGACCCAAAACCCGTCCCAAACCCAACGTGCGCTTGGCCTGGAGAAATCCTTCCTGGCGGTGAGGAAACATCCCGAAAACATCCCGAAAATGCCCTCAAATATCCCAAAAAACCGAACAGACAAAAAAAATTCCCAAAAATCCCCACTAAAAACGGCCCAAAATGACCCAAAATGACCCAAAACCCGTCCCAAACCCAACGTGCGCTTGGCCCTGGAGAAATCCTTCCTGGAGGTGAGGAAACATCCCAAAAACATCCCGAAATAAACTCCAAATATCCCCCAAAATCCCTGAAATATCCTAAACCCCCAAATCCCCAATTTTTGCCGATGTTCCCCTTTTTCCCCTTGTCCATTTCTCCTCCCCTTTTCCCCCAATTTTTTCCCGATTTCCAAATATCCCCAATTTCCCCGATTTCCCAGTTTCCCCCTTTTCCTCCTGATTTCCCCCTTTTTTTCCAATTTCCCCCAATTTTCCCGATTTCCCCAATTCCCAATTTTTACGATTTTCCCAATTTCCCCTGATTTTTCCCTATTTTCCCCTCGATTTCCCCCCTTTCTTCCCCAACCCCCATTTTTCCCAGTTTCCCAATTTCTCCCCCAAATTCCCCCAATTTCCCGTTTTTCCCCCCAGAACCAGAAGCCGACGTCGGAGGAGATCCATCGTCCTTTTTTCCCCATTTCCCCCATTCTTCCCCATTCCCCCCTGTTTTCCCGGTTTCCCCCAATTCCCAAATTTCCCAAATTTCCCCGGTTTCCCCAATTTCCCGTTTTTCCCCCCCAGAACCAGAAGCCGACGTCGGAGGAGATCCATCGTCCTTTTTTCCTCCCCATTTCCCCCATTTCCCCCATTTTTTTTCCCCATTTCCCCCCTGTTTTCCCGTTTCCCCCAATTCCCAAATTTCCCCGATTTCCCCAATTTCCCGTTTTTCCGTCCCCCAGAACCAGAAGCCGACGTCGGAGGAGATCCATCGTCCTTTTTTCCTCCTTTTTTTTTCCCCATTTCCCCCCCGTTTTCCCAGTTTCCCCCAATTCCCAAATTTCCCCGGTTTCCCCAATTTCCCGTTTTTCCGTCCCCCAGAACCAGAAGCCGACGTCGGAGGAGATCCATCGTCCTTTTTTCCTCCCCATTTTTTCCCCCCAGTTTCCCCCATTTTTTTCCCCATTTCCCCCCGTTTTCCCAGTTTCCCCCAATTCCCAAATTTCCCCGATTTCCCCAATTTCCCGTTTTTTCCGCCCCCCAGAACCAGAAGCCGACGTCGGAGGAGATCCATCCTCCTTTTTCCCCCCAATTTCCCCCATTTTTTTTCCCCATTTCCTCCCCGTTTTCCCGTTTCCCCCCAATTCCCAAATTTCCCCGGTTTCCCCAATTTCCCGTTTTCCCCCCCAGAACCAGAAGCCGACGTCGGAGGAGATCCATCGTCCTTTTTTCCTCCTTTTTTTCCCCCATTCCCCCCCCGTTTTCCCGTTTCCCCCAATTCCCAAATTTCCCAAATTTCCCCGGTTTCCCCAATTTCCCGTTTTTCCCCCCCAGAACCAGAAGCCGACGTCGGAGGAGATCCTGCTGATCGCGGAGCAGCTGCACATGGAGAAGGAGGTGATCCGCGTCTGGTTCTGCAACCGCCGCCAGAAGGAGAAGCGCATCAACCCCTGCGGCGTCGCCGCCGGCGTCGCCCCCGAGCGTCCCCAACGTCCCCAACGCCGCCGGCGGCGTCCCCAACGCCGCCAACGCCGCCGGCGTGGCCGGGAACGCCGCCGGCGCCGCCGGGAACGCCGCCGCGAAGGTTCCGGCCTTCGGCGCTCATGGGGTGTGTGTGGGAGGAGAGTTTTCGGCGGATTTGGGGGGATTTTTGATTTTTGGGGGTTTTTTTTGGGTTTTTGATTTTTGGGTTGGTTTTTTGGGGGGGGTTTGGGGGGTTTTGGGGGGTTTTTTGGGGTTTTGAGTTTGGGGTTTTGGGTTTTTTTTGGGTTTTGGGGGGATTTTTTGGGGTTTTTTGGGGTTTTTGAGTTTGGGGTGGGGTTTTTTTGGGGTTTTGGGGTTTTTTGGGGGTTTTTTTTGGGGTTTTTGAGTTTGGGGTGGGTTTTTTTTGGGTTTTGGGGGTTTTTTGGGGGGTTTTTTGGGGTTTTTGAGTTTGGGTTTTTTTTGGGGGGGGGTTTGGGGTGTTTTATGTGTTTTTTACGGTTTTTCAGTTTTTTGGGGTTTTTTGGGGGAGGTTTTGGGGGTTTTTGGGGATGTTTTATGTCGTTTTTTGGGTTTTCGGGGGTTTTTGGGGGGGGTTCTTCATATTTTTGGGGGGTTTGGGTCTTTGGGGGGGTTTGGGGCGTTTTGAGGGTTTTTTGGGAGTTGGGGTTGGTCATTGTCACCATGGGATTGGTCACTGTATGGGATTGGTCAGTGTATGGGATTGGTCACTCTATGGGATTGGTCAGTGTATGGGATTGGTCACTCTATGGGACTGGTCAGTGTATGGGATTGGTCAATGTATGGGATTGGTCAGTGTATGGGATTGGTCACTCTATGGGATTGGTCAATGTATGGGATTGGTCAGTGTATGGGATTGGTCACTCTATGGGATTGATTGGTCAGTGTATGGGATTGGTCAGTGTATGGGATTGGTCAGTGTATGGGATTGGTCACTCTATGGGATTGGTCACTGTATGGGATTGGTCACTCTATGGGATTGGTCAGTGTATGGGATTGGTCAATGTATGGGATTGGTCATTGGGTCACTGTCCCCATGGGATTGGTCAGTGTATGGGATTGGTCACTCTATGGGATTGGTCACTGTATGGGATTGGTCAATGTATGGGATTGGTCAATGTATGGGATTGGTCAGTGTATGGGATTGGTCAGTGTATGGGATTGGTCACTCTATGGGATTGATTGGTCAGTGTATGGGATTGGTCAATGTATGGGATTGGTCACTCTATGGGATTGGTCACTGTATGGGATTGGTCACTCTATGGGATTGGTCAGTGTATGGGATTGGTCAATGTATGGGATTGGTCATTGGGTCACTGTCCCCATGGGATTGGTCAGTGTATGGGATTGGTCACTCTATGGGATTGGTCACTGTATGGGATTGGTCAATGTATGGGATTGGTCATTGGGTCACTGTCCCCATGGGATTGGTCAGTGTATGGGATTGGTCAGTGTATGGGATTTGTCACTGTATGGGATTGGTCAGTGTATGGGATTGGTCATTGGGTCACTGTCCCCATGGGATTGGTCACTCTATGGGATTGGTCACTCTATGGGATTGATTGGTCAGTGTATGGGATTGGTCAATGTATGGGATTGGTCAGTGTATGGGATTGGTCATTGGGTCACTGTCCCGATGGGATTGGTCAGTTATGGGGCTGGTCATTGTATGGGATTGGTCAGTGTATGGGATTGGTCACTCTATGGGGTTGGTCATTGGGTCATTGTCCCCATGGGATTGGTCAGTGTATGGGATTGGTCACTCTATGGGGTTGGTCATTGGGTCATTGTCCCCATGGGATTGGTCAGTGTATGGGATTGGTCACTCTATGGGGTTGGTCATTGGGTCATTGTCCCCATGGGATTGGTCAGTGTATGGGATTGGTCACTCTATGGGATTGGTCATTGGGTCACTGTCCCCATGGGATTGGTCAGTTATGGGGCTGGTCATTGTATGGGATTGGTCACTGTCCCAATGGGGTTGGTCACCTCTCTATGGGATTGGTCACTCTATGGGGTTGGTCATTGTTTGGGATCGGTCACTGTCCCCAATGGGATTGGCCATTGAATAGGATTGGTCATTGTCCCCAGTGGCATTGTGGGATAGATGGGACGGGTCATTGTCCCCCATGGGATTGGTCACTTATGGGATTGGTCATTGTTTGGGATTGGTCATTGGGATTGGTCACTGTCCCCCAATGGGATTGGTCACCATGTGACCCCAAATGTCCCCAAATGTCCCCAAAATGACCCCAAACTGTCCCCCAGGTGACCCCGCCCGGCCCCGCCCTCGGCCTCCCCGCCCCCGGCAGCCTCGGCACCACAGGTGGGTCCGGGGCCCCAAAAACCCCAAAAAAAACCCCCCAAAAATGGGGTGGGGGAGGGGATATTGGGGGATTTGGGGGGATTTGGGGGGATTTGGGGGAATTTGGGGGATTTGGGGGAATTTTGGGGGGATTTGGGGCGTTTTAAGGGAATTTGGGGATTTCGAGGGGAATTTTGGGAATGTTGAGTGGATTTTAGGTTATTTTGATGGGAATTTTGGGTAATTTTAAGGGGATTTGGGGATTTTTGGCTCCTCTGACCTTTGACCCCTCTCCCATCCTCAGTGACGTCACTGACCTCCGGCCCCTCCCCCCCGCCGCCCCCCCCCGGCTCCGCCCCCTCCCCCCTCGGCCTCGGCTCCGGGTGAGTGACCCCCCAGTGACCCCGTGACCTCTGGGTGACCCCCGAGTGACCCCCGGGTGACCCCGCCCCTTTCTTTGCTTTGCAGGGGGGCGGTGCTGGGGGGGCTGCTGGGCCCCGCCCCTCTGGCCACCATCCAAGGTGGGTGTGACGTCACAGGTGCGTGATTGACAGGTGTGCCAGGTGCGTGATTGATTGACGGGTGTGCCAGGCGCGTGATTGACAGGCGGGACGTCCCAGGTGTGGCAGGGCTTGATTGACGGGCGGATGATTGACAGGTGCGAGACGTGACGTCACGGGCGTGTGTTTGACAGGTGTGACTGGTGATTGACAGGTGTGACGTCACAGGTGCGAGGGGACAGGTGTGATTGACAGCTCCGGGCCCCTCCCCCTGCGGATTTTTTGGGGCAGTTTCGGGCGGGATTTTTGGGGTCCCTATGGGATTTTTTTGGGGGGATTTTGGGATGTTTGAGGGCGGTTCCCGGTGGGATTTTTTTGGGGTGATTTTGGGATTTTTTGGGGAGATTCGGGGTGGGATTTTTAGGGGGTTCCAGGTGTGAATTTTGGGGCGGTTCCGGGCAGGATTTTTGGGGTGATTTTGGGACTTTTTGGGGCAGTTTCGAGTGGGATTTTTGGGATCTCCGTGTGATATTTTGGGGTGATTTTGGGATTTTTTGGGGCAGTTTCAAGCGGGATTTTTGGGGTGATTTTGGGATTTTTTGGGGCGGTTTTGGGTGGGATTTTTGGGGTGATTTTGGGATTTTTTGGGGCAGTTTCGGGCGGGATTTTTGGGGTGATTTTGGGATTTTTTGGGGCAGTTTTGGGTGGGATTTTTGGGGTGATTTTGGGACTTTTTGGGGCAGTTTCGAGTGGGATTTTTGGGATCTCCGTGTGATTTTTTGGGGGTGATTTCGGGACTTTTTGGGGCAGTTTCGGGCGGGATTTTTGGGGTGATTTTGGGACTTTTTGGGGCAGTTTCGGGCGGGATTTTTGGGGTGATTTTGGGATTTTTTGGGGCAGTTTTGGGTGGGATTTTTTTTGGGGTGATTTCGGGACTTTTTGGGGCAGTTTTGGGTGGGATTTTTGGGGTGATTTTGGGACTTTTTGGGGCAGTTTTGGGCGGGATTTTTGGGGTGATTTTGGGACTTTTTGGGGCAGTTTCGGGTGGGATTTTTGGGGTCTCTATGGGATTTTTTTGGGGTGATTTCGGGACTTTTTGGGGCAGTTTTGGGTGGGATTTTTGGGGTGATTTTGGGACTTTTTGGGGCAGTTTCGGGTGGGATTTTTGGGGTCTCTATGGGATTTTTTTGGGGTGATTTCGGGACTTTTTGGGGCAGTTTCAGGGGGGATTTTTTGGGGGGGAAGTTCCGGGTATGTTTTGGGGTCTCTGCGATAATTTTGGGGTCCTCCCCTGACGCCCCCTCCCCTCTGTCGTTTCCCCTCCCCCCACAGCCCTGACCGGCGCTGGGACCCCCCCGGCCCCGCCCAGGACTCGAGGCGGGGGCGGCGCCGCTGCTGCTGGGGGGGGGGAGGGGCCCGGGCGGGGGTGGGGGAGGGGCGAGCCCCGCCCTCTTCCCCCTCCCCGCCCCTCCCCCCTCCTGCTGCCCCTCCCCCTCCTGCTCCTCCTGCAGCGACAGCGACGCCCCCTCCCCTCCCCCCACCCGGGGGGGGGCGAGTGAGGGGTGGGGGAGGGGCGGAGAGGAAGGGGGGGGAGGTCCCGCCCCTCCCCCACCCCACCCCACCACCAGCTACAAACCAAAAACCCCTCCCCCCCACCTTTAATTTAATTTAATTTAATTTAATTAACGCTCTGATCGGGGGCGGGGTGGGGGAGGAGCCTCAAATCCCCCCGCCCCCTCCCCCACCCCCCCCAAATTATGTTTTTTGGGGGGAAAAAAGACCCAAAAAGGGCGAATTTCGCCCCGTTTTGAGGCGGGGGGAGGGGCGAGGGAAAAGCCCCTCCCCCCGCCCCCAAAAAGTGACTTTTTCGCACCAAAAAAAAAAAAAAAAAAAAAAAAAAAAAAAAGAGTCCTCCTCCCCCGGGGGGTGGGGGAGGGGCGGGAACGACCCCTCCCCTCCCCCACCCCCAGCTCAGCCCAAAGTTCGCAACGTCTGACCTCGCGCGGGGGGGGAGGGGAAAGTTTTGGGGGAAATTCGGGGGATTTTGGGAAAAAAAAATCCGATTTTTTGGGGGGGGGAAATTTTGGGAAATTTTGGAGAGATTTCGCGCCCCTCCCCCCGTGCCCCTCCCCCCACCCCGTTATTTATTGTCCCCTTTGGGGAGGGGGAGGGGCGCGGATGTGGGGGGAGGGGGGACGGAGGAAAATGGGGGGGAAAATGGGGAAAAAGGGAAAAAAAAAATCTGTGGGAAAATGGGAAAAAAATTCGAGGAGAAACGGGAAAAAAAATGGAAGAAAACGAAGAAATCGAGGAAAAAGGTGAAAAATCCGAGGAAAAAGTGGAAAAATTGTTTGAAAAAGGAAAAAAGAAATCGAGGAGAAATTCAAGGAAAATGGGAAAAGAAAGTCCGAGGGAAAACGGAAAAATTTTGATGAGAAAAAGGAGAAAAATTTCGAGAAAAACCGGTAAAAATTAAGAAATCTGAAAATTGGCGGAAAAAGGTGAAAACATCCGAGGAACAAACGAAAATTTTGAGGAAAAAAAAGATAAATTCGAGAAAGAAAAAAAGGAAAAGTAAAACGGAGCTGGGAGGAGAAAAATAAAGAGAAAAAAGGAAAAAAAAAAAGGAGGAAAGAAGAGGAAGAAGGAAAAGGAAAAGAGGAAAAAAAAGCAGCAAAAAAGTGGGAAAAGAAAGTCGGAAAAAGAAAAAAAAGGGAAAAGGCGCCCAAAAAATGAGGCAAAAAAAAGGGAAAAACGAGAAGGGGAAAAGAAGAAGAAAAATCGGGAAAGAGGGAAAAGAAGGAGAAAAGAGGAGGAAAAAAAGCGGGAAAAAAACCTCGGAAAAGTTGGAGAAAAGGAAAAAAAATCCCGACCAAAAAAAAGAGGAAAAAAAGGGAAAAAAAGAGGAAAAAAAAGAGAAAAAGAGGAAAAAAAATCGCGGGAAAAAAAAGACCAAAAAAAGGGAAAAAACCCAAAAATCCCCCCCGGAGTCCAAAGAGGCTGAAAAAGACCAAAAAATCCCCCCGGCCCCTCCCCCCGCAGTGCCTGACCCCTCCCCCACAGCCAAGAATACCTCACGGAGCCCCAAAATCCCCGGAATTCGCCCCAGAATTCGCCTCCGGGGCAAGGAAAAAAAAAAA
This sequence comes from Chamaea fasciata, assembly GCF_029207755.1. Lineage (NCBI taxonomy): Eukaryota > Metazoa > Chordata > Aves > Passeriformes > Sylviidae > Chamaea > Chamaea fasciata. The sequence continues at coordinate 22,138 of NW_027095166.1, read as the reverse complement.
CAACAAAAAAACTGTGAAAAAAGGAGAAAAAAAAGCGAAATTTTTACCCCCGAAAAATCGCTTTTTTTTTTTTTGGATTAAAATTACCAAAAATAGGAATTAAAGGGGGGTCCCTCCCCCCGGCTTGGAATGTAGCCCCACCCATCCCCCAGCCCTCGGAATTTTTGGGGCGTTTTGGGGCTTTTTGGGGGGTTTGGGACAGAGAGAGACAAAAAAAAAAAAAAAAAAAAGGGAAAAAACTCCGAAAAAAATGGAGGAAAAATGAGGGAAAAAAAGGAAAATTTGGGGTTGGTTGTTGTGGGTGGTTTTTTTTTAATTTTTACGGGAACAAAAAAAAAGCGTCGCTGATGCTGGAGGAAAACGAGGAAGGAAACGATGGAAAAAGGGCAAAAATAAAATAAATTGGGGGAAAATCCCCCAAATTCGGGAGGTTTGGAAAAGGGAAAAAAAAAAGCGACCGAAAAGTGGGGAAAAAGGCAAAATAACGAAAAAAAAAAAAGGAGGAAAAAGCCAAAGAAAAAAAAGGGAAAAAGGTGAAAAATGTTAAAAAAAAAGACAAAAAAGGAGAAAAAAAAATTAAAAAAAAAAGAGCCGAAGAAGGCCCAAAAAAAGGTTTAAAAAGCCAAAAAATGATCCAAAAAAAGCGCCAAAAATGGAGATGGAAGGAGCGGGAATGGAGCAAAAAGGAGGAAAAGGAGGAAAAAGGAAGAAAAGAAAAAAAACGGAGGAAAAAGGATAAAAGAGGTGAAAATGGACACGAAAAGGAGGAAAATGGACAAAAAATGGACAAAATCTGGCCAAAAATGGCCAGAAAAGGACAAAAAAAGTGGCAAAAACAAAAGGACTGAAAATGCCAAAAAAAGGATGGAAAATGCCAAAAAAAAAAGGAGAAAAGGAGGCAAAAGAAGCCCCGAAAAAATGGACAAAAAGAGGCGAAATTTGCCCCGGAAAAATGGACAAAAAGAGGCGAAATTTGCCTCAAAAAAATGGACAAAAAGAGGCGAAATTTGCCCCGAAAAAAAGGACAAAAAAAAGCCAAAAAAAAAAAAAAAAAAAGAAGCACCGCACCCAAACCTCAGCCAAAAAAAAAACCGCCAAAAAGTGTGAAAAAAACACCAAAAAAAGGATTTTTTTAGACCAAAAATGAATGAACCAAAAACGGGCCCCGGGGGGGGGGGAGGGGGGCCCCGGAATTACCTCAGAACTGAAACCAAAAATGAAGATTTTGGGGGGGAAGAACCCCCGGGGGGAGGGGCGGGGTGGGAATGGGGGGGGCGTGGGCGTGGTGGTGGGCGTGGTCATGGTGGTCATGGTGGCCTTGGTTGCGGTCATCTTGGTCATGGTGGCCATGGTGGTGACCATCGTCATGGTGGTCGTGGTTGTGGTCATTGTGGTCATCCTGGCCTTGGTTGTGGTCATTGTGGTCATCTTGGTCGTGGTGGTCATCATGATGGTCGTGGTGGCCATCATCGTGATCGTGGTGGCCTTGGTGGTCATGGTCGTGGTCATCGTGGCCTTGGTTGTGGCCATTGTGGTCATTGTGGTCTTGGTGACCATGGTCGTGCTCATCGGGGCCTTGGTTGTGGTCATCATGGTCATTGCGACCATTGCCATGACGGTCACCATCTTTAGGGTTGGTCATGGTCATGGTGGCCTCGGTTGTGGCCATCGTTGTCATTGTGGTCTTGGTGACCATGGTCGTGGTCATCGGGGCCTTGGTTGTGGTCGTCTTGGTCATGGTGGCCATGGCGGTCATCGTGGTGGTCACGGTGGCCACGGGTGTGCTCATTGTGGTCATCCTGGCATTGGTGACCGCGGTCATGGTCATCGTGGCGTCGGCCATGGCCGTTGTGGTGATCACGGCCTTGGTTGTGGTCATCTTGGTCATGGCGACCATCGTGGTCTTGGTGGTCACGGTGGTTGTGGTGACCGTCATCATCCTCACGGTGGCCATGGTGACCATGGTCATGTCGTTGTGACCTCAGCCACGGTCACGGTGGCCATCGCCATCATCATCATCATGGTGGCCTTGGCCCTGGTCATGGTGGTCATGGTGGTCAGGCTGACCTTGGTGACCTTGGTGGCCTTGGCCAAGGTCATGGTGGCCATGTTGGCCATCACCACTGGGCCTTGGCCATGACCTTGGTGACCTTGGTGGCCTTGGTGACCTTGGCCAAGGTCATGGTGGCCATGTTGGCCATCACCACTGGGCCTTGACCATGACCTTGGTGACCTTGGTGACCTTGGTGACCTTGGTGACCTTGGTGGCCTTGGCCAAGGTCATGGTGGCCATGTTGGCCATCACCACTGAGCCTTGGCCATGACCTTGGTGACCTTGGTGACCTTGGTGACCTTGGTGACCTTGGTGGCCTTGGTGGCCTTGGTGACCTTGACCATGGTCATGGTGGCCTTCATGACCTTGGTGGCCTTGGCCAAGGTCATGGTGGCCATGTTGGCCATCACCACTGGGCCTTGACCATGACCTTGGTGGCCTTGGTGACCTTGGTGACCTTGGTGGCCTTGGTGACCTTGACCATGGTCATGGTGGCCTTCATGACCTTGGTGACCTTGGTGGCCTTGGCCATGATCATGGCGGCCATTTTGGCCATGGTGACCTCGGTGACCCCACGACCTCGGCCTCCCCTATGTCGTCACCCCCATCGTGGGCCCCGCCCACCACGCCACGCCCCGATGACGTCACCCGCCACGCCTAACGATGTCACTGCCCCACCAACGACGTCGCTCCCGCGCCCAACGACGTCACCGCCACGCCCCCAACGACGTCACCGCCACGCCCCCAACGACGTCACCTCCCCCCTCCCCCCAATCCTGCAGCCAAAGAGGGCCCGGCGAGGGGGCGTGGCCTGCCCTGACCACGCCCCCCCGGCCCCCCCCGGACACAAATACCTCAGAGACAACCAAAGAGCCCCTCCCCCGGAATTTTGGGGGGAGGAGCTTTTGGGGGAAGGGTCCCGCCCCCCCCAACCCCCGTTTTTGGGGCGCCCCCAAATCCCGGGGCGCCCCCCCCAGGTCCCCGTGTCTGTCCCCGCCCCCTCCCCCTCCTCCAATCCCAAATTTTGGGGGGATCCTCCCTCCCCTCCCCCCCCAAAATTGGGGGGGGGATCCTTATTTAAAATCCCTTTTTTGGGGGGGGGGGTCCCCCTGAATTTGGGGGTTCCCCGACCCCAAATATTCCCGAATTTATTTTTGGGGAGACGTGTTCCCCCAATTTTTGGGGCATTTCCTCCATTTTGGGGGATTTCCCCCCTTTTTTTTTTTGTTTTTTCCTCAATTTTTGGGGTTTTTCCTCAATTTTTTTGTTTTTTCTTCAATTTTTGGGGTTTTTCCTCAATTTTGGGGGGTTTTCCTCCATTTTGGGGGATTTCCCCCCCTTTTTTTTGGTTTTTCCTCAATTTTTGGGGTTTTTCCTCAATTTTTTTGGTTTTTCCTCCATTTTTGGGGTTTTTCCTCCATTTTTGGGGTTTTTCCTCCATTTTGGGGGTTTTCCCTCCATTTTTCGGGTTCCCCCCCTTTTTTCTTGAGGTTTTTCCCTTTTGGTTTTTTGGTTTTTGCATTTTTTTTGGAGGTTTTCTCCTTTTTTTGCGTTTCCCCCTTTTCTGGGGGCGTTTTCCTCTATTTTGGGGTTTTTATCCTTTTTTGGGGGGGAGTTCCCTCCTTTTTTTAGATTTTCCCCCATTTTTGGGTTTTTTCCCCATTTGTTGAGGTATTTCCTCAATTTTCGGGGTTTTTTCCCCTTTTTTTTGGAGTTTTTTCCATTTTCTTTGTGTTTTTCCCCATTTTTTCTGATTTTTTGCCCCAATTTTTTGGGTTTTAACCTTTTGTTTTGTTTTGGTTTTTTGCCCTTTTTAAAATTTGGCTTTTTAGCCAATTTTTGGGGGTTTTTCCCCATTTTTTGGACCCCCCCCTCCCCCCCCAAGTGTCCCCGGGGGCGGCGAGAAGCCAAAGACGCCCCTCCCCCACCCCCCGCCGCCCCTCCCCCTCCCCTCCCCCCCCCTCGTTTTTTTTTGTACCGGAACCGACCCAAAATCGGGTCAGAAAAAATTTAAAAAAAAGAAAAAAAAAGAAAAAAACAACAACAAAAAAAATAGAAATTATGAAAAAAACCAAAAAAAAAAAAAAAAAAACTACTCAAAACATTTCCCTGAAAAAAAACCGGGGGAGGGGGAAAAAAATAAACAAACAAAAAAAAAGTGAAGGAAAAAAAATTAATTTTGACCAAAAAAAAAAAAAATAGAAAAAGAAAAACCAAAAAGAAAAAAAAAAAAGAGGAAAAAAAAACCAAAAAGGGAAAAACTTAAAAAAGCAAAAAAAAAAGCAGGAAAAGAGCCAAAAAAAAAAAAAAGAGGAAAAAAACCAAAAAAGGGAAAAAACCCCAAAAATGGGGAAAAAAAAAAGGGAATTTCTATTTCTGCCCCTCCCCACTTTGGTCTATTTTGGCCACGCCCCTTTTCATTATCCACGCCCCTTTCCCTGCCCCACCCATTGCTGTGGCCCCACCCACTTGTCCGTATATGGTCATTTCTAACCCCACCCTATTTTAACCCCACCCCTTTAAGGCCACACCCTTTAAACTTTAAATGGTACACGCCCATCCATGAGCCACGCCCCTTCCTTAGCCACCGTCGTTTCTTGTGGGGTTTTGTTCCGATTTTTTTTGTTGTTGTTTTTTATTTTATTTTATTTTATTGTAATTTTTTTTTTGCTTTTCGTTTCGGGTTTTTTTTTTTTCCGTTTTTTGGTTTTTTCTAAATTTCTGATTTTTTCCCCCGTTTTTTTTCCCGCCTTTTCCATCGGCCCCGCGAGCGTCGGACGCGGGGAACAATAAAAAGAAAACCAAAAAAACAAACAAACAAAAAAAAAAACAGAAAAGGAAAATGAAAAAATAAAACTTTAAAAAATTTTGTCTGTGAAGAGAAACTCCCAACCTCGTCCTGACCCTCCCAGACCCCCAGAATCCTCTTTGGAATGATCCAGAACTCCCCAAGATCCTCTTGGAATGGTCCAGGACCCCCCGAAATCTTCTTGGAATGGTCCGGACCGCCCCAAAATCCACCTTGGAATGGTCCAAGCTCCCCCCAAATCCCCTTGGGATGGTCCAAGCCCCCCCAGAATCCCCTTGGGATGGTCCAAGCCCTCCCAGAATCCCCTTGGGATGGTCCAAGCCCCCCCCAAATCCCCTTGGAATGGTCCAAGCCCCTCCCAGAATCCCCTTGGGATGGTCCAAGGCCCCCCAGAATCCCCTTGGGATGGTCCAAGCCCTCCCAGAATCCCCTTGGGATGGTCCAAGCCCTCCCAGAATCCCCTTGGAATGATCCAAGCCCTCCAGAATCCCCTTGGAATGGTCCAAGGCCCCCCAGAATCCCCTTGGGATGGTCCAAGCCCTCCCAGAATCCCCTTGGAATGGTCCAAGCCCCCCCCCAAATCCCCTTGGGATGGTCCAAGCCCTCCCAGAATCCCCTTGGGATGGTCCAAGCTCCCCCCCAAATCCCCTTGGGATGGTCCAAGCCCTCCCAGAATCCCCTTGGGATGGTCCAAGCCCCCCCAGAATCCCCTTGGGATGGTCCAAGCCCTCCCAGAATCCCCTTGGAATGGTCCAAGTCCCCCCAAATCCCCTTGGAATGGTCCAAGCCCCCCCCCCAAATCCCCTTGGGATGGTCCAAGGCCCCCCAGAATCCCCTTGGGATGGTCCAAGCCCTCCCAGAATCCCCTTGGGATGGTCCAAGCCCTCCCAGAATACCCTTGGAATGATCCAAGCCCCTCCCAGAGTCCCCTTGGGATGGTCCAAGCCCCCTCCCAAATCCCCTTGGGATGGTCCAAGCCCTCCCAGAATCCCCTTGGAATGATCCAAGGCCCCCCCAGAATCCCCTTGGAATGATCCACGGCCCCCCCAGAATCCCCTTGGGATGGTCCAAGCCCTCCCAGAATCCTCTTGGAATGGTCCAAGCCCTCCCAGAATCCCCTTGGAATGATCCAAGCCCCCCCCCAAATCCCCTTGGGATGGTCCAAGCCCTCCCAGAATCCCCTTGGGATGGTCCAAGCCCTCCCAGAATCCCCTTGGAATGGTCCAAGGCCCCCCAGAATCCCCTTGGGATGGTCCAAGGCCCCCCAGAATCCCCTTGGGATGGTCCAAGCCCTCCCAGAATCCCCTTGGGATGGTCCAAGCCCTCCCAGAATCCCCTTGGGATGGTCCAAGCCCTCCCAGAATCCCCTTGGAATGGTCCAAGGCCCCCCAGAATCCCCTTGGGATGGTCCAAGGCCCCCCAGAATCCCCTTGGGATGGTCCAAGCCCTCCCAGAATCCCCTTGGGATGGTCCAAGCCCCCCCTAGAATCCCCTTGGGATGGTCCAAGCCCCCCCAGACCCGCCGTTTCCCCCCCCCCGCAGCCCGCGGTTGGTACAATCCGCCTTCCCCTGTCCTCCACCCCCAAAAATCTCCCAAAATTTCAATTTTTCCCTCCCCAGAAAAATCGCAATTTTTGGTCCCTCCCAAATCCCCCCGCCCCCGGCGCGGTTGGTTCCTCCCACTCCATATATGGAGCGCTGTGACGTCACGCAGCCGCGCGCTGATTGGTCCGGCGCCTTGAGGCGGCGCGGAGGAGTCGGCGGCCAATCAGGACGCGCCTTGTTGGGGGGTGGCGGCGCGGGAGCGCCGGAGAGGCCGGAGGTGACGGCGGGGAAGATTTTGGGGGAAATTTGGGGAAATTTGGGGAAATTTTGGGGGATTTGGGGGGAATTTGGGGGTTCCCGGAGGGGGTCGGGGTTGTCTGAGGGGTTCGGGGGGGATTTCGGGGATCCTGGGGGGGATTTTGGGGGGAAATTCGGGAGATTTGGGGGATTCGGGGGGATTTTGGGGAGGGATTGGTCGGGGCCGTCGCTGCCCCTGAGTTTGCCGCCTCTCTGCCCCGGTTTTTCCCGATTTCCCCCTCTCTAACCCCATTTTTCTCCCCGTTTTCCCCCCATTTCTCTCCTTTTCCCCATTTTCACCCCATTTTCTCCCCGTTTTTTTCCCATTTTCTCCCCATTTTCTCCATTTCCCCATCTCTAACTGTGTTTCCCCCCATTTTCTCCCATTTTTCCCCATTTCCCCCGTTTCTAACCTCATTTCCCCGTCTCTAACCCCATTTTCTCCCCGTTTTTTCCCATTTTCCCCGTTCTAACCCCATTTTCTCCCCGTTTTTTCCCATTTTCCCCGTTCTAACCCCATTTTCTCCCCGTTTTTTCCCATTTTACCCCATTTTCTCCCGTTATTCTCCTCATTTCCACGTCTCTGACCCCGTTTTCTCCCATTTCCCCATTTCTAACCCCATTTTCTCCCATTTTTCCCCCATTTTACCCCGTTTTTCCCGTTTTCCCTGTTTCTAACCCCATTTTTTTTTCCCCATCCCAGATGTCCTCCCCCGAGGAGACGCAGCTGCTGGTGGAGCAGATTTTCCCCATCTCTAACCCCATTTTCTCCCCATTTTTCCCATTTTCCCCATCTCTGACCCCATTTTCTCCCCGTTTTCTCCCCATTTCCCCATCTCTAACTCCGATTTTTCCCCATTTCCCCATCTCTAACCCGGATTTCTCCCCATTTTTCCCGTTTTCCCCATCTCTAACCCCCTTTTCTCCCCATTTCCCCGTCTCTAACCCCATTTTTTCCCATTTTCCCCGTCTCTAACCCCGATTTCTCCCCATTTCCTCCCCATTTCCCCGTCTCTAACCCCGATTTCTCCCCATTTTTTCCCGTTTTCCCCGTCTCTAACCCGGATTTCTCCCCATTTTTCCCATTTTCCCCGTCTCTAACCCCGATTTTTCCCATTTCCCCGTCTCTAACCCCGATTTCTCCCCATTTTTCCCATTTTCCCCATCTCTAACCCCATTTTTCCCATTTTCCCCGTCTCTAACCCCGGTTTTTCCCCATTTTTCCCCCATCCCAGATGTCCTCCCCCGAGGAGACGCTGCTGCTGGTGGAGCAGATTTTCCCCGTCTCTAACCCCATTTTTTCCCATTTTTCCTGTCTCTAACCCCATTTTCTCCCCATTTTTCCCATTTTCCCCATCTCTAACCCCATTTTTCCCATTTCCCCGTCTCTAACCCCGGTTTCTCCCCATTTTTCCCCCATCCCAGATGTCCTCCCCCGAGGAGACGCTGCTGCTGGTGGAGCACCGCTACGTGTGCTCCGAGTGCTCCCACCTGGCCTCCAGCCTGGAGGAGGCGCTGCTGCACCACCAGCAGCACCTGCAGCACCTGCAGCCGCCGCCGCAGGGCATGCAGCAGAGCCTGCAGGCTGCACCTGTGCAGGTGAGCGCCGGGGCCGCGGGGAACCTTCTGGAAGGTTCCCTTGCTTGGTTGCGGTTGTGTGGGCGTCGGGCGCTTGGGGCGTGTAACGCACGATGTATAACCTGTGACATACGACACGTGTGGTGTGTACGGTGCGGTGCGCAGGGCGTTGTACGCGGGATGTCATGTGTGACGTGTGAGGTAAAATATGTAATATAGAAGGTGTGATAAACAATGTGTAGTATCGACTATATGGCATATATAACATGTAATGTATAATATAAATTATATAATATGTAATATATGATATGATGTAATATATAATATATAATATATAGTATATAGTATATAATATATAATATATGATATATAATATATAATATATAATATATAATATATAATATATAATATATAATATATAATATATATGATATATAATATATAATGTATAATATACGATGTATAATATATAATGTATAATATATAATGTATAATGTATAATTTATAATGTATAATATATAATGTATAATATATAATGTATAATTTATAATGTATAATATATAATGTATAATGTATAATATATAATGTATAATGTATAATATGTAATTCATATTGCATAATATGTAATTCATATTGCATAATATATAATACGTAATATGAATTGCATAGTATATGGTATATAGTATATAATATACAACATATAACATGTAATATGTAACACGTAACATGTAATATATAATCTGTGATGTACAATATGTGATATACGCTGTGTAATATATATAATGTGTAATGTATGAGGTGCGATATGTAACAGTATGTGATATAAAATGTACAATGTACGGCATATAATATATATCATACAATACGTAACATAACATGCAACATACAGAATATGATGTATAATGTCTTTTTTAACCTGTTCTTACCTGTCCCCCAGGTGCCCGCCCAACCTCACCTGGAGCTTCTGGGCGTCCCGGCCGAGCTGGACCCGCCGAGCCAATTCCAGTGCCTGGAGTGCGGCGCCCTCCTGGTGACACCTGGGCAGCTCCTGGAGCACCAGGAGCTTCACCTGAAACTCCTGGGGACCCCCGGCGAGCCCCCGAAACCCTCCCCGAATTCGGGTGGGATCCACTTCGAGTGCCCCGAGTGCCGCGCCCTCTTCCAGAGCCAGGAGCTGTGGCTGGCCCATCGCCAGGGCCACCGAAACGCCCAGAATCCGCCCCCCAACCCGCCCCCAAACCCGCCCCAAAACCAGGCCAGGGTGGACGTGGAGCATTCCTACCGCAAGCCCGAGGACGAGGACGGCGAGGCCGACGCGGTTAACGCCGAGGCGCCGCTGCAGCTGCTCCTTTACGAGTGCGGGGAGTGCCTGCAGCTCTTCCAGAGCCCCAAAGACTTTTTGGAGCACCAGGTGACTCACCTGGCGCCGGCCGCGCCCTCGCCCGCGCCGCCCGCCGCGACGACGGCCGCGCCCGCGCCGGCGCAGCAGCCGCCGGACCTGCGGTGCCACCGGTGCGGCGAGCTGCTGCCCTCCGCGCGTCTGCTGCGGGCTCACCTGCTGTGCCACACCCTGGGGCGTTTCCAGTGCCCGCTGTGCCCGCAGGTGTGCCCCAGCCCGGCCGAGCTGCGGCGGCACCGCGCCGGCCACGCCCGCGACTCCCTTTACCTGTGCCTGGACTGCGGCTTGGCTCTGGACACCGAGGCCGCCTTGCTGTCGCACCGCCGTTCCCACGGCGCGGAGCCGCTGCACCGCTGCGGCGCCTGCGGCAAAACTTTCGCCAGCTTCACCAAGTTCCTGTATCACCGGCGCTCCCACTCGGCGCCGAGCCAGCTGGCTGCGCCCGAGCCGGTTTTGGTGGCGCCGGCCCCGCCCGAGGAGGGGCTGGAGTGCGGGGTTTGCCGGAAGGCGTTCGGCACTCAGGTGGCCCTGGTGAGGCACCAGCGGTTCGTGCACCGCCTGGAGCGCCGGCACCGCTGCGGCACCTGCGGGAAGGCCTTCAAGAAGTCGTCGCACCTGCGCAACCACGCCCGCACGCACACGGGTGGGTGGGGCCTGCACCGGGGGGGCGGGGCTGGGTTGGTTAGTTTCGTTTAGTTTATTCTATTTTATTCTATTTTATTTTATTCTATTTTATTCTATTTTATGTTATTCTATTTTATTCTATTCTAATCTATTCTATTCTATTCTATTCTATTCTATTCTATTCTATTCTATTCTATTCTATTCTATTTTATCCGCTCTGCTTTTGTTGGGTTTTTTTTAATTTATTTTTGGTTTGTTTCTTTTGGTTTATTTTGTCTGTTTTCGTTTTATTTGTCGGATCTTATTTCTTAGATTTCGTTTACTTGAGTTGTTAGATTTTAGTTATCCTTTTATTTATTATATTTCATTTATTATATTTTATTTATGGCGTTTTTATTTCTTTTATTTGTTATATTTTTATTTCTTTTTATTTATTATATTGTACTTATTTATTTCATTTATGACATTTTATTTCTTTTATTTATCACATTTTTATGTGTATTTTTAAATTTTTTATTATATTTTTATTTTTTATATATTCTTATTTATTTTGCTTATTATATTTTATTCGTTTTATTTATTATATTTTTATTTATTTTTATTTTTTTACTTTATCATGTTTTACTTATTTATTTTATGTATTTTATTGTATTTATTATATGAATTCTGTTATATTCATTACGTTTACTATATTCTATTTATTTTATTTATTACATTTTTCTCATATTTCTATTATATTTCATTTATTACATTAATTATATTTTTTCGTTTATTATGTATATTTTTATTTTTATATTTTATTTCCTATATTTATTCAATTCCATTTATTCCCTTTATTTTATTTTATTTCTTGTATTTATTCAATTCCATTTATTCCACTTATTAGATATATTTTCATTTATTATACTTTATTATATTTATTGCTTTCCATTTCCTTCGTTTATCATATATACTTTATTTACTATATTTTATTTATTTAATTTATTATATATATATTTTAATATTTTTTTAATATTAAATTGTATTTATTCCACTTTATTATATTTCTTCAATTCCATTTATTCTATTCTATTTATTATATTCATTCAACTCCATTTGTTCCACGTATCATATATATATTTATTTATTATACTTCATTTATTATATTTATTGCTTTCCATTTCCTTCGTTTATCATATATACTTTATTTACTATATTTTATTTATTTAATTTATTATATATTTTTTAATATTTAATTTTTTTTTATTAAAATATACTTTTATTTATTATACTTTATTTATTATATTTATTACTTTCCATTTCCTTCGTTTATCATATATACTTTATTTACTATATTTTATTTATTTAATTTATTATATATATATTTTAATATTTTTTTAATATTAAATGGTATTCATTCCATTTTATTATATTTATTCAATTCCATTTACTCTATTCTATTTATTATATTCATTCAACTCCATTTATTCCACGTATCATATATATATTTATTTATTATACTTCATTTATTATATTTATTGCTTTCCATTTCCTTCGTTTATCATATATACTTTATTTACTATATTTTATTTATTTAATTTATTATATATTTTTAATATTTAATTTATTTTTTATTAAAATATACTTTTATTTATTATACTTTATTTATTATATTTATTGCTTTCCATTTCCTTCGTTTATCATATATACTTTATTTACTATATTTTATTTAATTTATTCTATATATATTTTAATATTTTTTAATATTAAATGGTATTCATTCCATTTTATTATATTTATTCAATTCCATTTATTCTATTCTATTTATTATATTCATTCAACTCCATTTGTTCCACGTATCATATATATATTTATTTATTATACTTCATTTATTATATTTATTGCTTTCCATTTCCTTCGTTTATCATATATACTTTATTTACTATATTTTATTTATTTAATTTATTATATATTTTTAATATTTAATTTATTTTTTATTAAAATATACTTTTATTTATTATACTTTATTTATTATACTTTATTTATTATATTTATTGCTTTCCATTTCCTTCGTTTATCATATATACTTTATTTACTATATTTTATTTATTTATTATATATATATTTTAGTATTTTTATTATATTCATTAAGTTGTATTTATTCCATTTATCCCATTGATTATATTCGTTCCATTCCATTTATTCCACGTATCATATAGATATTTATTTATTACACCTTTTTCATTACGTTTATTGCGTTTCATTTTCCTTTGTTTGTGGCGCGCACTTTCCCTGTCGTATCTTACTTGGTTCGTTCCCGCGCGTTGCCTTCCTCTGCTTTGCCCCGCGCTCCCCGTCCCCTTTTAACCCTCTCCTTCCTCCCGCAGGCGAGCGCCCCTTCCCGTGCCACCAGTGCAGCCGCAGCTTCCACTCGCAGGCCAACCTCCTGCGCCACCGCCTGACGCACACCGGCGAGAAGCCGCACCAGTGCCCGCAGTGCGGCAAGCGCTTCGCCCAGAGCTCCACGCTGCGCCAGCACCTGCAGCAGCTGCACTTCCGCAGGTTCCCGCACCGCTGCTCCGACTGCGGGCTGCGCTTCCACCGCCCCCACCGGCTCCTCCTGCACCGCGCCCACCACACCGGGGAGTACCCCTACAAATGCGGCCAGTGCGGCTGCAGCTTTCTGCTGCGCCGGCTGCTGGACGTCCACCTGCTGGCGCACTCCGGCCAGCAGCCTCAGGTGTGCCAGGGTTGCGGCGCCGCCTTTGCCGGTCCCGCGGCGTTGCGGGAGCACCGGTGCAGCGGCAAGGCGGGGTGGAGGTTCGAGTGCGGGATCTGCGGCAAGAAAACCGGCACGGCGGCGAGGCTGAAAGCTCACGAGAAGATCCACGGCGGCATCAAGGCCGCGACGAGCCCGGAAAGCTCCGCGGCGGCGGCGGCGGCGGCGGCGGCGCAACCGCGACGCGCGGCGGCGGCGAAAAACCTGGAGTGCGGCGAGTGCCACAAGCTGTTCAGCACGGAGACCTCGCTGCAGGTGCACCGGCGCATCCACACGGGCGAGAGGCCCTACCCGTGCCCCGACTGCGGCAAAGCGTTCCGCCAGTCCACCCACCTGAAGGACCACCGGCGCCTCCACACCGGCGAGCGCCCCTTCCGCTGCCAGGAGTGCGGGAAGAGCTTCGCCATCGCCGTGCGCCTGGCCGAGCACAGGAGGATCCACACCGGCGAGCGGCCCTACCCCTGCCACGAGTGCGGGAAGTCCTACAGGTCCTTCTCCAACCTCTGGAAGCACCGCAAGATGCACCGGCAGGGCGGCGAGGGGAAGGGCGCCAAGGGAGGCGAGGGCGGCCCTGGGGTGCCGGAGCCTTCCAAGGAGGTGCTGGTGGTGGGGCCGGCGTCCTCGGTCCGCGGGGAGAGCCTCGGGGTGGGTTCGGGACCTTCCCAGGAGATCCTCGTGCTGGCCTCGGGGTCTTCAGTCCACGGGGAGAACCTCGAGGTGGCATCCGGGTCGTCCGGGGAGGTGCTGGTGGTGGGGCAGGGGGCCTCGGTCCACGGGGAGAACCTGCTGGAGATCCCAAAGCCCCCCAGAGAGACCCTGGTGGTGGGGCAGGGGGCCTCGGTCCACGGGGAGAACCTGCTGGAGATCCCAAAGCCCCCCAGAGAGACCCTGGTGGTGGGGCAGGGATCTTCAGTCCACGGGGAGAACCTGGTGGAGATGTCGGAGCCCCCCAGAGAGACCCTGGTGGTGGGGCAGGGGGCCTCGGTCCACGGGGAGAACCTGGTGGAGATCCCAAAGCCCCCCAGAGAGACCCTGGTGGTGGGGCAGGGGGCCTCGGTCCATGGGGAGAACCTGCTGGAGATCCCAAAGCCCCCCAGAGAGACCCTGGTGGTGGGGCAGGGGTCTTCAGTCCACAGGGAGAACCTGCTGGAGATCCCAAAGCCACCCAGAGAGACCCTGGTGGTGGGGCAGGGGGCCTCGGTCCACGGGGAGAACCTGGTGGAGATGTCAGAGCCCCCCAGAGAGACCCTGGTGGTGGGGCAGGGGTCTTCAGTCCACGGGGAGAACCTGGTGGAGATGTCAGAGCCCCCCAGAGAGACCCTGGTGGTGGGATCGGGGTCCTCGGTCCACGGGGAGAACCTGGTCGGGGTCTCAAGTGCTTCTAAGGAGACTTTGGTGGTTGGGTTGGGGGCTTCAGTCCACGGGGAGAACCTCGGGGTGGGCTCAGGACCTTCCAAGGAGGTGCTGGTGGTGGGGCCGGGCGTTCCAGTGAGTGGGGAGAACCTCAAGGTGGAATCCGGGGAGGTTCTGGTGGTAGGATCGGGGTCCTTGGTCCACGGGGAGAACCTGGTGGAGAGGTCAGAGCCCCCCAGAGAGACCCTGGTGGTGGGGCAGGGGGCCTCGGTCCACGGGGAGAACCTCGAGGTGGAATGTGGGTCGGCCAAGGAGGTGCTGGTGGTGGGGCAGGAGGTTGCAATGGGTGGGGAGAACTCGGCTGGGGTCTCAGACCCTTCCCGGGAGGTTCTGGTGGTGGGATCTGGATCCTCAGTCCACGGGGAGAACCTGGTGGAGATCCGGAATCCCTCTGGGCAGGTGCTGGTGGTGGGTCAGGGGTCCTCGATCCACGGGGAGAACCTCGGGGTGGGCTCGGGACCTTCCAAGGAGGTGCTGGTGGTGGGGCCGGGCGTTCCGGTGAGTGGGGAGAACCTCAAGGTGGAATCCGGGGAGCTTCTGGTGGTGGGATCGGGGTCCTTGATCCACGGGGAGAACCTGGTGGAGATCCCAAATTCCTCCAAGGAGGTCCTGGTGGTGGGGCCGGGGTCCTCGATCCATGGGGAGAGCCTCAAGGTGGAATCTGGGTCATCCGGGGAGCTTCTGGTGGTGCGATCGGGGTCCTCGGTCCACAGGGAGACCCTCGTGGAGATCCCCTGTTCTTCCAAGGAGACCCTGGTGGTGGGATCAGGGGGATCAGTCCATGGGGAGACCCTCGTGGAGATCCCCTGTTCTTCCAAGGAGACCCTGGTGGTGGGATCGGGGTCCTCGGTCCACGGGGAGACCCTCGTGGAGATCCCCGGTTCTTCCAAGGAGACCCTGGCGGTGGGATCGGGGTCTCCAGGCTGTGAGGAGAACCTGGTTGAGATCTCAGATCCTTCTAAGGACGCCCTGGTGGTGGGGCCGGGGTCTCCAGCCCACGGGGAGACCCCGGTGGAGATCCCAAATCCTTCCGAGGAGACCCTGGCGGTGGGGCCGGGGTCTTCAGCGAGTGGGGAGAACCCCGTGGAGATCCCAGAGCCCCCCAAGGAGACCCTGGTGGTGGGTCAGGGGTCTTCAGTCCCCGGGGAGACCCCGGTGGAGATCCCAGAGACCCTCGGGGCGCTCCCAGAGCCCCCCACGGACCCCCGAACCCTCGGGATGGTCCCCAGGGACCCCCAGAACCCCCCAGAGACCCTCGGGATGGTCCCAGCGCCCCCCAGGGACCCCCAAACCCCCCCGGAGACCCCCCGGGATCTCCCCCCGGAAATCAGGAGTGACCCCGCCCCCCCTTCCCAAAACGTTGGGGTCTCTGGAGCCACGCCCCCTCCCCCAAAATTCCCACCTCCCCCCAATTTTTAGGGGGGAGGGGTCTCGACGCCCCCAATTTTGGGGATGGGGGAGGGGCTTGTGGGAGGGGGCGGGGCAGTTCCTGGATCATTAAAAAAAAAAAAAAAAGGAGAAAAAAAACGGCCCCAAAAAATTGTGTTTTGGGGGTGGGGGAGGGGCGGGGGGGAGGGGCAGGACTCCACGGGGGGGTGGGGTTAGCCACGCCCACTACTGTCAATCAGCGCCGTTTGGTCACGCCCGCAGATGTCAATCACAGCAGTCTGACCACGCCCACAACTGTCAATCAGTTTAACCACGCCCACGGCTATTAATCAATTATTTTAGCCGTGCCCACAGCTGTCAATCACGCCCATTCGGCCGCGCCCGCAACTGTCAATCAGTTTAACCACGCCCACGGCTGTTAATCAATTATTTTAGCCGTGCCCACAGCTGTCAATCACAGTTTAGCCGCGCCCATAGTTGTCAATCACCGCTGCTTTAGCCACGCCCACCGCCGTCAATCACGCCGCGCTCCTCCTTCCCCATTGGCTCCCTTTCCTTTAACCACGCCCGCCGCCTCTCATTGGCCGCCTTTCCGCACCCCGCCCCCTTCCCCAAGCCCCGCCCCCCGGACTCTCCCACGCTGATTCCGGGGGGGGGCAAACCCAACCCATCCCCTCCCCCCCCCCCAAATAAATCCCCCCGGCCCGAACCATTTGTGGGGGGGGGGCGGGGGGGTCCCAAATCCCCAAAAATCCTCCGTGGGGGAGGGGAAAGGAGTGGGGGGGGGTCTCCCAATTTTTTTTTTAAACCCCCCCCCGCCTTTTTTTTTTTTTTCCCCCGTGTGGGGTGGGGGGGGGGCACCCCGGGACGCGCCCCCCCGCTCCCCTCCCCCCATTTGCGCCCCCCCCCATCCCGCCCCCCCCCACCCCCCCCCTCCTCCCCTCGCCGCCGTCGGAGCCGCGAGCAGCGAGAACCGGGGGGGGGGGGACCCCCCCCCAAAAAAAAAAAAACCCCAAAAAAACCCACCCCGGGACCCCCCCCCCCTCACCCCTCCCCCCACCACCCCACCCACCCAAAAATCCCCTCCCCCTCCCCAAAACCCCTCCCCCTCCCCCCCCTCCCCCCCCCCCGGGCCGGGGGGGCTGCGGCGGCCGCGCGGCCTCGTGAGTGACCGGCCGGGGGAGGGGGGGGGGAAATCGGGAATTTTGGGGAGGGGGGGACGGGAATTTGGGGGGGGGATCGGGAATCTGGGGGGGAATCGGGAATTTGGGGAGGGGGCGGAATTTGGGGACGGGGGGGCGGAATTGGGGGGGAGAAAAGGGAATTTTGGGGAGGGGGGCACCGGGAATTTTGGGGGGAGAAAAGGGAATTTTGGGGAGGGGGGAATGGGATTGGGGGGGTGGGACACACCGGGATTTTGGGGAGGGAAAGGGAATTTTGGGGGAACCGGGAATTTTGGGGAAGGGGGGGGGGGAACGGACGGGAATTTGGGGAGGCGGGAACCAGGATTTGCGGAGGGAAAGGAAATTTTGGGGATGGGGGAGCAGCGAAATTTTGGGGGGGGAGGGGGGAGGGATTTTGAGATGGGGGGGACGGAAATTTGGGGGGAAAGCGGGAATTTGGGGAGGGGGGAGTTGAGGGGGGGGAGACCGGGAATTTTGGGGGGAAAAGGGGAATTTTGGGGAAGGGGGGGGGGGCACACCGGGATGCGCCTCCGTTTAAACCGCCCCCGGCCCGCTGTGACCCCCCCGGTACCGGGATTCGGGATCGGGATTCGGGATCGGGAATTGGCTCCCCATTGGCTCCCCCGTACCGGGATTCGGGATCGGGATCGGTGCCGGGATTTGGGACTCGGGGGTTCGGGATTCGGGCGCCTCCCGGTACCGGGATTCGGGATTCGGGACCCTGGAATGACACCCCCCCCCCCCCCGGTAGCGGTACCGGGATCTGGGATTTGGGATCGGGATCGAAATTCGGGATCGGGAATTGCGCCCCCCCCCGGTACCGGTACCGAGATTTGAGATCGGGATCGGCCCCCCCCGGTACCGGGATTCGGGATTCGGGACCCGGGATCGGCCCCCCCGGTTCCGGGATTCGGGATTCGGGACCCGGGATCGGCCCCCCCGGTACCGGGATTCGGGATTCGGGACCCGGGATCGGCCCCCCCCGGTACCGGGATTCGGGATTCGGGATTGGGGACCCGGGATCGGCCCCCCCCGGTTCCGGGATTCGGGATTCGGGACCCGGGATCGCCCCCCCCGGTACCGGGATTCGGGATTCGGGATTGGGGACCCGGGATCGCCCCCCCCGGTACCGGGATTCGGGATTCGGGATTGGGGACCCGGGATCGGCCCCCCCCGGTTCCGGGATTCGGGATTCGGGATTCGGGACCCGGGATCGGCCCCCCCCGGTTCCGGGATTCGGGACCCGGGATCGGCCCCCCCCGGTTCCGGGATTCGGGATTCGGGATTGGGGACCCGGGATCGGCCCCCCCGGTTCCGGAGCCGCCCCCGGTGCCGCCCCCGCGGCTCCCGGGGCCCGTTTCCCTCCCGCGGGGCCGGGGCCGGTCCCGGAGCCGCCGTTCGCGGCGTTCGGTTCCATCCCCGCTCCCGGTCCCGGTTTGCGGTGCCGGGTCCAGCCCCGGCTCCGGCCGCGTTCCCCGGAACCGAGCCCGGATCCATTCCCGGTCCCGGTCCCGGATCCATTCGCGGTCCCGGATCCATTCCCGGTCCCGGTCCCGGATCCATTCCCGGTTCCCGGATCCATTCCCGGTCCCGGATCCATTCCCGGTCCCGGTTCCCGGATCCATTCTCGGTCCCGGATCCATTCGTGGTCCCGGTCTCGGATCCATTCCCGGTCCCGGTTCCCGGATCCATTCGCGGTCCCGGATCCATTCCCGGTTCCCGGATCCATTCCCGGTCCCGGATCCATTCGTGGTCCCGGTCTCGGATCCATTCCCGGTCCCGGTCCCGGATCCATTCCCAGTCCCGGATCCATTCCCGGTCCCGGTTCCCGGATCCATTCCCGGTTTTCACCCTTGATTCCGGACCCGATCCCGGTTCCAATCGCGATTCCCGGTCCCGGTTCTGATTCTCGGTTCTATTCCCGATTCCCGGTTCCGGTCCCGACCCATTCGCGTCCCCCCCCCCACCCGCCATTCCCGGTCCCGGTCCCAGATCCATTTCCCGGTCCCGCTCCTGATTCCCGGTTCCCATTTCCCGGTCCCTGACCCATTCCCGGTCCCGGATCCATTCCCCGATCCCGGTTCCGGTTCTGATTCCCGGTCCCGATTCCCGGTCCCGGTTCCCGGTCCCAATTCCCGGTCCCGATTCCCGGTCCCGATTCCCGGTCCCAATTCCCGGTTCCGCTCCGGGTTTTGACTCCCGGTCCCGGATCCATTCCCCGATCCCGGTTCCGGTTCTCATTCCCGGTCCCAATTCCCGGTCCCGATTCCCGGTCCCGATTCCCGGTCCCAATTCCCGGTTCCGCTCCGGGTTTTGACTCCCGGTCCCGGATCCATTCCCCGATCCCGGTTCCGGTCCCGATTCCCGGTCCCAATTCCCGGTCCCGGTTCCCGGTTCGGTCCATTCCCCTCCCCCCCCCTCCCCTCCCCCATTTTTGGGCCCCCCCGGAACCGTCGGGGGTGGGGGAGGGGCGCCCCGGGGGGGGGGTCCCGGTTCCGGTTCGGGGGGGGGTCCCGGGGGTGGGGGAGGGGAACCGGAGCCCCTCCCCCTTCCCCTCCCCCCCGCCGTTGCCAGGCAACCGCAGCATCCGCCAGGCGGCGCCGTTGCCGGGCAACCGTTACCGGGACGACGGGAAATGGGGGCGGGGGAGGGGGGGGAGCCCCGAAATCCCCGGAAATCAGCCCCCAAAAATCCCCCGAATTTAACCCGAAATCCCCGGAAATCGCCCCAAAACGGGAACCCCCGAAATCCCCGGAAACCCCACCAAAAAAAACCCAAAAATGACCCAAAATTAACCCAAAATAACTCAAAATTAACCCCAAATAACACCCGGATCCCAAAATGCCCGGAAATCCACAAAAAAAACCCCACAAAACCCCCAAAATGACCCAAAAATGACCCAAAATTAACCCAAAATAACTCAAAATTAACCCCAAATAACACCGGGATCCCAAAATCCCCGGAAATCCCACAAAAAAAAACCCCAAAACCCCCAAAATGACCCAAAAATGACCCAAAATTAACCCAAAATTAACCCCAAATAACACCGGGATCCCAAAATCCCCGGAAATCCCACCAAAAAAAAAACCAAAAATGACCCAAAAATGACCCAAAATTAACCCAAAATAGCTCAAAATTAACCCCAAATAACACCCGGATCCCAAAATCCCCGGAAATCCCACCAAAAAAAAACCCCAAAAAAACCCCAAAATGACCCAAAAATGACCCAAAATTAACCCAAATTTAACCCCAAAATTAACCCCAAATAACACCGGGATCCCAAAATCCCCGGAAATCCCACCAAAAAAACCCCCAAAAACCCCAAAAATGACCCCAAAATGACCCAAAATTAACCCCAAATTAACCCCAAATTGACCCACAATTAACTCCAAAATTACCCCCAAATTAATTACCACGGGGTTAATTCGGAATTAATTTGGGGAGGGGGTTCCGGGTTGTTTTGGGTTATTTTGGGTTAAATTTGGGGTTTTTTGGGGGGTCCCACGTTATTTTTTTGGGGGGGGGGGGAATCCCGGGGTTAATTTGGGTTAATTTGGGTTAATTTGGGTTAATTTTGGGGGGTCCCGGTGTTATTTTTGGGAGGATTCCAGGGGTTATTTCGGGTTATTTTGGGGTTAATTTGGGTTAATTTGGGTTAATTTTGGGGGGCGCGGGTGGTCCCGGTGCCCCCCCCCCACCCCCCACCCACCGCTGGCCCCCCCAAAATTACCCCGCCCCCCAAAAAATCCAATTTAACCCCAAAACCCCCCTAAAACCCCGCAATTAACCCTAATTAACCCTAATTAACCTTGGACCGCCCCCCCCCCAAAGATAACTTGGGACCCCTGCCCCAAAAAACCCCCAAAAATCCAATTTAACCCCCCAAAAAGTCACCCAAAAATTCCCAAAAAAACCCAATTAACGCTAATTAATTATTCCAGGCGGAGCTGCAGCTGCCGGAGCCTCCCCCCGCCCCCCAAAACCCCCCCCCCCAAAAAACCCCCAAAAATCCAATTTAACCCCCCAAAAATCACCAAAAAATTCCCAAAAAACCCAATTAACGCTAATTAATTATTCCAGGCGGCGCTGCCGCGGCCGGAGCCCCCCCCCCGCCCCCCAAACCCCCCCCCCAAAAAAACCCCCAAAAATCCAATTTAACCCCCCAAAAACCACCAAAAACTTCCCCAAACCCCCAATTAACGCCAATTAACGCTAATTAATTATTCCAGGCGGAGCTGCCGCGGCCGGAGCCCCCCCCCCCCCCAAACCCCCCCCCTAAAAACCCCCCAAAAAAAACCCCCAAAAATCCAATTTAACCCCCCAAAAAATCACCAAAAATTCCCCAAACCCTCAATTAACGCCAATTAACGCTAATTAATGGTTGCAGGCGGCGCTGCCGCGGCCGGAGCCCCCCCCGCCCCATGGTTTGGGGGCGATGCCGCCCCCCGCCCCCCCCCGCGCTGCTGCTGCTGTTGGTGGCGGCCGCCGCCCCCCGCGGCCCCCCCGGCCCGGCCGCGCTGCGAATGGGTGAGAACGGGGGAAATTTGGGAATTTGGGGGGGGCTGGAAGGATTTGGGGGGATTTGGGGGTTTGGGGGGGTTTTGGGGGAGATTTTGGGGGGATTTTGGGGGGATTTGGAGGAGATTTTGGGGGGATTTGGGGGGGATTTGGGGGGTTTGGAGGAGATTTTGGGGGGTTTGGGGGGGGTTTGGGGGGAGATTTAGGGGAGGTTTAAAATTTAAAAAAAATTGGGGGGATTTTGGGGGGATTTGGGGGGATTTTGGGGGGTCTGGAAGGATTTTGGGGGGATTTTGGGGGGATTTTGGGGGGGTTTTGGGGGGGGGTTGGGTGGGAATTTGGGGGTTTGGGGGCAGATCTGGGGGGGGTTAGAATTAAAAAAAATTGGGGGGATTTTGGGGGGGATTTTGGGGGGGTTTGGGTGGGAATTTGGGGGGTTTGGGGGGAGTAAAAATTTTTTTAAAAAATTGGGGGATTTTGGGGGGATTTGGGGGGATTTTGGGGTTTGGGGGGGAGATTTGGGGGGGTTAGAATGAAAAAAAAATTGGGGGATTTTGGGGGGGATTTTGGG
>NW_027095165.1:0-31605 GCF_029207755.1 Chamaea fasciata | reverse complement strand
GGTTCCCTGGGTGTCCCTGGAGTGCCCTGGCTGTCCCCTAAATGTCCCTGGGGGTGCCCTGGCTGTCCCCTAGGTGTCACTGAGGGTGTCCTGCCTTCCCCTAGGCGTCCCTGGGGGTGCCCTGGCTTTCCCCACGGTGTCCCTGGGGGTGCCCTGCCTGTCCCCTAGATGTCCCTGGGGGTGCCCTGGGTGTCCCTGGGGGGGCGCTGGCTATCCCGTAGGTGTCCCTGGGGGGGCCCTTGCTGTCCCTGGTGTGCCCTGGCTGTTCCCTTGGTGTCCCTGGGGGGGCCCTGGCTGTCCTCTAGGTGTCCCTGGGGGTGCCCTTCCTGTCCTCTAGGTGTCCCTGGGGGTTCCCTGGCTGTACCTCGGGTTCCCTGGCTGTCCCCTAGGTGTCCCTGGGGGTGGCTAGGGTGTCCCTGGGGTTCCCTGGCTGTCCTCTAGGTGTCCCTGGGGGGGCCCTGGGTGTCCCTGGGGGTGCACAGAGTGTCAGTGGGGTTCCCTGGCTGTCCCGTACTTGTGCCTGGGGTTCCCTGGCTGTCCCCTAGGTGTCCCTGTGCGTGCCGTGAGTGTCCCTGGGCTGCCCTGGCTGTCCCCTAGGTGTCCCTGGGGGTGCCCTTGCTGTCCCTGGGGTGCCCTGGCTGTCCCCTAGGTGTCCCTGGGGGTTCCCTGCGTGTCCCCTAGGTGTCTTTGGGGGTGCCCTGGCTGTCCCTAGGGTGGCATGGCTGTGCCCTCGGTGTCCCTGGGGGTGCCCTGGCTGTCCCTAGGGTGCCCTGGCTGTCCCCTAGGTGTCCCTGGGGGTGCCCTGGGTGTGCCTGGGGTGCCCTGGCTGTCGCCTAGGTGTCCCTAGGGGTTCCCTGGCTGTCCCCTAAGTGTCCCTGGGGGTGCCCTGGGTGTCCCTGGGGTGCCCTGGCTGTCCCCTAGGTGTCCCGTGGGGGGCCCTGACTGTCCCCTAGGTGTCCCTGGGGGTGCCCTGGGTGTCCCTGGGTGTGCTCTGGAGGTCCCCTAGGTGTCCCTGGGGGTGCCCTGGCTGTCCCTGGGGTGCCCTGGCTGTCCCCAAGTTGTCCCTGGCGGTGCCCTGCCTGTCCTCTCGGTGTCCCTGCGGGTGCCCTGGCTGTCCCTGGGGGTGCACAGGGTGTCCCTGGGGTTCCCTGGCTGTCCCCTAGGTGTCCCTGGGGGGGCCCTGGCTGTCCCCTAGGTGTCCCTGGGGGTGCCCTGGCTGTCATTTACGTGTCCCTGGAGCTGCCCTGGGTGTCCCTGGGGTGCCCTGGGGGTGCCCTGGCTGACCGTGGAGTGCCCTGGCTGTCCCCTAGGTGTCCCTGGGGGGTCCCCTGGCTGTCCCCTAGGTGTCCCTGGGGGTGCCCTGGCTGTCCCTAGGGTGCCCTGGGGGTGCCCTGGCTGTCCCTTGAGTGCCCTGGCTGTCCCCTCGGTGTCCCTGGGGGTGCCCTGACTGTCCTTGGGGTGCCCAGGGGGTGCCCTGGCTGTCCCCAAGGTGTCCCTTTGGGTGCCCAGAGTGTCCCTGGGAGTGCCCTGGCTGTCCCCTAGGGGTCTCTGGGGGTGCCCTGGCTGTCCCGTCAGTGTCTCTGGGGGTGCCCTGCCTGTCCCCAAGGTGTCCCTGGGGGTGCCCTTCCTGTCCCCTTGGTGTCCCTGGGGGTGCCCTGGGTGTCCCTGGGGTTGCCCTGGCTGTCCCCTAGGTGTCCCTGGGAATGCCCTGGGTGTCCCTGGAGTGCCCTGTCTGTCCCCTAAATGTCCCTGGGGGTGCCCTGGCTGTAACCTAGGTGTCCCTGGGGGTGTCCTGCCTTTCCCTAGCTGTCCCTGGGGGTGCCCTTCCTGTCCCCTTGGTGTCCCTGGGGGTGCCCTGGGTGTCCCTGGGGTTGCCCTGGCTGTCCCCTAGGTGTCCCTGGGAATGCCCTGGGTGTCCCTGGAGTGCCCTGTCTGTCCCCTAAATGTCCCTGGGGGTGCCCTGGCTGTAACCTAGGTGTCCCTGGGGGTGTCCTGCCTTTCCCTAGCTGTCCCTGGGGTGCCCTGGCTGTCCCCTAGGTGTCCCTGGGGGGGCCCTGGCTGTCCCCTAGGCGTCCCTGGGGGTGCCCTGGCTGTCCCTGGGGTGCCCTGGCTGTCCCCTAGGTGTCCCTGGGGGTGCCCTGGCTGTCCCGTCAGTGTCCCTGGGGGTGCCCTGCCTGTCCCCTAGGTGTCCCTGGGGGTGCCCGGCCTGTCCCCTAGGTGTCCCTGGGGGTGCCCTGGCTGTCCCTGGAGTGCCCTGGCTGTCCCCAAAATGTCCCTGGGGGTGCCCTGGCTGTCCCCTAGGTGTCGCTGGGGGTGTCCTGCCTTCCCCTAGGTGTCCCTGGGGGTGCCCTGGCTTTCCCCTCGGTGTCCCTGGGGGTGCCCTGCCTGTCCCCTAGGTTTCCCTGGGGGTGCCCTGGCTGTCTTTAGGGTGCCCTGGCTGTCCCATAGGTCTCCCTGGGGGTGCCCTGGGTTTCCCTGGAGTGCCCTGGCTGTCCCCTAGTTGTCCCTGGGTGTGCCCTGGCTGTCCCCTAGGTGTCCCTGGGGGTGCCCTGCCTGTCCCC
This sequence comes from Chamaea fasciata, assembly GCF_029207755.1. Classification (NCBI taxonomy): domain Eukaryota; kingdom Metazoa; phylum Chordata; class Aves; order Passeriformes; family Sylviidae; genus Chamaea; species Chamaea fasciata. The sequence goes on along the minus strand of NW_027095165.1, from coordinate 29,044 downwards.
TAGGTGTCCCTGGGAATGCCCTGGCTGTCCTCTAGGTGTCCCTGGGGGTGCCCTGGGTGTCCCTGGGGATGCCCTGGCTGTCCCCTAGGTGTCCCTGGGGGTGCGCTGGGTGTCCCTAGGGTGCCCTGGCTGTGCCCTTGGTGTCCCTGGGGGTGCCCTGGCTGTCTCTGGAGTGCCCTGGCTGTCCCCTAAGTGTCCCTGGGGGTGCCCTGGCTGTCCCCTAGGTGTCACTGGGGGTGCCCTGGCTGTCCTCTAGGTGTCCCTGGGGGTGCCCTGGGTGTCCCTGGGGATGCCCTGGCTGTTCCCTAGGTGTCCCTGGGGGTGCCCTGGGTGTCCCTGGGGGGGCCCTGGCTGTCCCTAGGGTGCCCTGGCTGTCCCCTAGGTGTCCCTGGGTGTGCCCTGGGTGTCCCTGGGCGTGCACAGGGTGTCCCTGGGGTTCCCTGGCTGTCCCCTAGGTGTCCCGGGATGGGCCCTGGCTGTCCCCTAGGTATCCCTGGGGCTGCACAGGGTGTCCCTGGGGTTCCCTGGCTGTCCCCTAGGTGTCTCTGGGGGGGCCCTGGTGTCCCTGGGTTGCCCTGGCTGTCCCCTTGGTGTCCTTGCCTGGCTCGTATCCTCGACTCCGCCTCCGGCGCCATGGTGACTCCCCTCCCAGTCTGGACCATTGTGGCCTCACCCCCTCCCCTGGGGCCATCCGACCCATCCCAGTATAGACCAGTAAGGCACCGAGTGGCCACCATGGACCCCCACACGCCTGCCAGTTCATCCCAGTTCATCCCAGTCCACTCTTTGTCCATCCCAGGTTTCTCTGGTCACCCTCCCAGTGCTCTCAGTCCATCCCAGTCCCGCAGGTGTTGGTGCTTGGGGCTTGATGAGCTGGTGCCTGTCCGCAACGTGGAGCGGCTCAAACGGGACCTCAGGGTGAGGGGGGCGCGGATTTGGGGGGATCCTGGGGGTCCTGAGTTGTCGGGGAGGGGGTTTTTGGGTTGTGGGGGGTCTGGGGGGCGTCCTGGGGGCTGCTTTGGGTGCTTTGGGGGGTATTCGGGAGGTTTGGGCGGCCCATTTGAGGCATCAAAGAACCTGAGGAGGGTTTTGATAGCTCCTGGAGGTGGAGGCGGCTGTGGGGGTGAGCTGGCTGTCCCAGGGGGTTCCTGGCTGTCCCTCGACGTCCCTGGGGTGCCCTGGCTGTCACTTAGGTGTCCCTCGGGGTGCCCTGGCTGTCCCTAGGGTGCCCTGGCTGTCCCCTAGGTGTCCCTGGGGGTGCCCTGGGTTTCCCTGGAGTGCCCTGGCTGTCCCCTAGTTGTCCCTGGGTGTGCCCTGGCTGTCCCCTAGGTGTCCCTGGGGGTGCCCTGCCTGTCCCCTAGGTGTCCCTGGGAATGCCCTGGCTGTCCTCTAGGTGTCCCTGGGGGTGCCCTGGGTGTCCCTGGGGATGCCCTGGCTGTCCCCTAGGTGTCCCTGGGGGTGCGCTGGGTGTCCCTAGGGTGCCCTGGCTGTGCCCTTGGTGTCCCTGGGGGTGCCCTGGCTGTCTCTGGAGTGCCCTGGCTGTCCCCTAAGTGTCCCTGGGGGTGCCCTGGCTGTCCCCTAGGTGTCCCTGGGGGTGCCCTGGCTGTCCCCTAGGTGTCCCTGGGGGTGCCCTCGGTGTCCCTGGGGATGCCCTGGCTGTTCCCTAGGTGTCCCTGGGGGTGCCCTGGGTGTCCCTGGGGGGGCCCTGGCTGTCCCCTAGGTGTCACTGGGGGTGCCCTGGCTGTCCTCTTGGTGTCCCTGGGGGTGCCTTGCGTGTCCCTGGGGTGCCCTGGCTGTCCCCTAGGTGTCCCTGGGGGTGCCCTGGCTGTCCCCTTCGTGTCCCTGGGGGTGCCTTGGGTGTCCCTGGGGGTGCCCTGGCGGTCCCTAGGGTGCCCTGGCTGTCCCCTAGGTGTCCCTGGGGGTGCCCTGGATGTCCCTGAGGTGCCCTGGCTGTCTTCAAGGTGTCCCTGTGGGTGCCCTGGCTGTCCCCTAGGTGTCACTGGGGGTGCCCTGGCTGTCCCCTAGGTGTCCCTGGGGTTGCCCTGGCTGTCGCTAGGGTGCCCTGGCTGTGCCTTCGGTGTCTCTGGGGGTGCCCTAGGTGTCCCTCGGCGTGCCCTGGGTGTCCCTGGGGGTGCCCTGGCTGTCCCCTAGGTGTCCCTGGGGGAGCCCTGGGTGTGCCTGGGGTGCCCTGGCTGTCCCCTAGGTGTCCCTGGGGGGGCCCTGGCTGTCCCTGGGGTGCCCTGGCTGTCCCCTAGCTGGCCCTGGGGGTGCCCTGGGTGTCCCTGGGGGTGCCCTGGAGGTCCCCTAGGTGTCTCTGGGGGTGCCCTGGGTGTCCCTGGTGTGCCCTGTTTCCCCTAGGTGTCCCTGTGGGTGCCCAGAGTGTCCCTGGGAGTGCCCTGGCTGTCCCCTAGGGGTCTCTGGGGGTGCCCTGGCTGTCCCGTCAGTGTCCCTGGGAATGCCCTGCCTGTCCCCTAGGTGTCCCTGGGGGTCCCCTTGGTGTCCCTGGGGGTGCCCAGGGTGTTCCTTCGGTGTCCCTGGGGGTGCCCTGGCTGTCCCTGGGGTGCTCTGGATGTCCCCTTGGTGTCCCTGGGGTTGCCCTAGCTGTCCCTGGCGTGCCCTGGCTGTGCCCTAGGGGTCCCTTGGGGTGCCCTGGCTGTCCCTAGGGTGCCTAGGCTGTCACCTAGGTGTCCCTTGGGGTGCGCTGGTGTCCCTCGGGTTGCCCTGGCTGTCCCCTAGGTGTCCCTGGGGGTGACCTGGCTGTCCCTGGAGTGCCCTGGCTGTCCCCTAGGTGTCCCTGGGGGTGCCCTGGCTGTCCCCTAGGTGTCCCTGGGGGTGACCTGGCTGTCCCTGGAGTGCCCTGGCTGTCCCCTAGGTGTCCCTGGGGGTGCCCTGGCTGTCCCCTAGGCGTCCCTGGGGGTGCCCTGCCTCTCCCCTAGGCGTCCCTGGGGGTGCCCTGGCTGTCCCTGGGGGTGCCCTGGCTGTCCCCTAGGTGTCGCTGGGGGTGCCCTGGGTGTCCCTGGGGGTGCCCTCGCTGTCCCTGGGGTGCCCTGGCTGTCCCCTAGGTGTCCTTGGGGGTGCCCTGGGTGTCCCTGGGGGTGCCCTCGCTGTCCCTGGGGTGCCCTGCCTGTCCCCTAGGTGTCCCTGGGTGTCCCCAGGGTACCCTGGCTGTGCCCTCGGTGTCTCTGGGGGTGCCCGGGCTGTCCCCTCGGTGTCCCTGGGGGTGCCCTGGCTGTCCCAAGTGTGCCGTGGCTGTCCCCTAGGTGTCCCTGGGGGTGCCCTGGGTGTTCCTGGGGTGCCCTGGCTGTCCCCTAGGTGTCCCCGGGGGTGACCTGGGTGTCCCTGGGGATGCCCTGGCTGTCCCCTAGGTGTCCCTGGGTGTCCCTGGGGTGCCCTGGGGGTGCCCTGCCTGTCCTCTAGGTGTCCCTGGGGGTGCCCTGCCTGTCCCCTAGGTGTCCCTGGGGGTGACCTAGCTGTCTTTAGGGTGCCCTGGCTGTCCCGTAGGTGTCCCTGGGTGTGCCCTGCCTGTCCCCTAGGTGTCCCTGGGGGTGCCCTCGCTGTCCCTGGGGTGCCCTGCCTGTCCCCTAGGTGTCCCTGGGTGTCCCCAGGGTACCCTGGCTGTGCCCTCGGTGTCTCTGGGGGTGCCCGGGCTGTCCCCTCGGTGTCCCTGGGGGTGCCCTGGCTGTCCCAAGTGTGCCGTGGCTGTCCCCTAGGTGTCCCTGGGGGTGCCCTGGGTGTTCCTGGGGTGCCCTGGCTGTCCCCTAGGTGTCCCCGGGGGTGACCTGGGTGTCCCTGGGAATGCCCTGGCTGTCCTCTAGGTGTCCCTGGGGGTGCCCTGGGTGTCCCTGGGGATGCCCTGGCTGTCCCCTAGGTGTCCCTGGGGGTGCGCTGGGTGTCCCTAGGGTGCCCTGGCTGTGCCCTTGGTGTCCCTGGGGGTGCCCTGGCTGTCTCTGGAGTGCCCTGGCTGTCCCCTAAGTGTCCCTGGGGGTGCCCTGGCTGTCCCCTAGGTGTCACTGGGGGTGCCCTGGCTGTCCTCTAGGTGTCCCTGGGGGTGCCCTGGGTGTCCCTGGGGATGCCCTGGCTGTTCCCTAGGTGTCCCTGGGGGTGCCCTGGGTGTCCCTGGGGGGGCCCTGGCTGTCCCTAGGGTGCCCTGGCTGTCCCCTAGGTGTCCCTGGGTGTGCCCTGGGTGTCCCTGGGCGTGCACAGGGTGTCCCTGGGGTTCCCTGGCTGTCCCCTAGGTGTCCCGGGATGGGCCCTGGCTGTCCCCTAGGTATCCCTGGGGCTGCACAGGGTGTCCCTGGGGTTCCCTGGCTGTCCCCTAGGTGTCTCTGGGGGGGCCCTGGTGTCCCTGGGTTGCCCTGGCTGTCCCCTTGGTGTCCTTGCCTGGCTCGTATCCTCGACTCCGCCTCCGGCGCCATGGTGACTCCCCTCCCAGTCTGGACCATTGTGGCCTCACCCCCTCCCCTGGGGCCATCCGACCCATCCCAGTATAGACCAGTAAGGCACCGAGTGGCCACCATGGACCCCCACACGCCTGCCAGTTCATCCCAGTTCATCCCAGTCCACTCTTTGTCCATCCCAGGTTTCTCTGGTCACCCTCCCAGTGCTCTCAGTCCATCCCAGTCCCGCAGGTGTTGGTGCTTGGGGCTTGATGAGCTGGTGCCTGTCCGCAACGTGGAGCGGCTCAAACGGGACCTCAGGGTGAGGGGGGCGCGGATTTGGGGGGATCCTGGGGGTCCTGAGTTGTCGGGGAGGGGGTTTTTGGGTTGTGGGGGGTCTGGGGGGCGTCCTGGGGGCTGCTTTGGGTGCTTTGGGGGGTATTCGGGAGGTTTGGGCGGCCCATTTGAGGCATCAAAGAACCTGAGGAGGGTTTTGATAGCTCCTGGAGGTGGAGGCGGCTGTGGGGGTGAGCTGGCTGTCCCAGGGGGTTCCTGGCTGTCCCTCGACGTCCCTGGGGTGCCCTGGCTGTCACTTAGGTGTCCCTCGGGGTGCCCTGGCTGTCCCTAGGGTGCCCTGGCTGTCCCCTAGGTGTCCCTGGGGGTGCCCTGGGTTTCCCTGGAGTGCCCTGGCTGTCCCCTAGTTGTCCCTGGGTGTGCCCTGGCTGTCCCCTAGGTGTCCCTGGGGGTGCCCTGCCTGTCCCCTAGGTGTCCCTGGGAATGCCCTGGCTGTCCTCTAGGTGTCCCTGGGGGTGCCCTGGGTGTCCCTGGGGATGCCCTGGCTGTCCCCTAGGTGTCCCTGGGGGTGCGCTGGGTGTCCCTAGGGTGCCCTGGCTGTGCCCTTGGTGTCCCTGGGGGTGCCCTGGCTGTCTCTGGAGTGCCCTGGCTGTCCCCTAAGTGTCCCTGGGGGTGCCCTGGCTGTCCCCTAGGTGTCCCTGGGGGTGCCCTGGCTGTCCCCTAGGTGTCCCTGGGGGTGCCCTCGGTGTCCCTGGGGATGCCCTGGCTGTTCCCTAGGTGTCCCTGGGGGTGCCCTGGGTGTCCCTGGGGGGGCCCTGGCTGTCCCCTAGGTGTCACTGGGGGTGCCCTGGCTGTCCTCTTGGTGTCCCTGGGGGTGCCTTGCGTGTCCCTGGGGTGCCCTGGCTGTCCCCTAGGTGTCCCTGGGGGTGCCCTGGCTGTCCCCTTCGTGTCCCTGGGGGTGCCTTGGGTGTCCCTGGGGGTGCCCTGGCGGTCCCTAGGGTGCCCTGGCTGTCCCCTAGGTGTCCCTGGGGGTGCCCTGGATGTCCCTGAGGTGCCCTGGCTGTCTTCAAGGTGTCCCTGTGGGTGCCCTGGCTGTCCCCTAGGTGTCACTGGGGGTGCCCTGGCTGTCCCCTAGGTGTCCCTGGGGTTGCCCTGGCTGTCGCTAGGGTGCCCTGGCTGTGCCTTCGGTGTCTCTGGGGGTGCCCTAGGTGTCCCTCGGCGTGCCCTGGGTGTCCCTGGGGGTGCCCTGGCTGTCCCCTAGGTGTCCCTGGGGGAGCCCTGGGTGTGCCTGGGGTGCCCTGGCTGTCCCCTAGGTGTCCCTGTGGGGGCCCTGGCTGTCCCTGGGGTGCCCTGGCTGTCCCCTAGGTGGCCCTGGGGGTGCCCTGGGTGTCCCTGGGGGTGCCCTGGAGGTCCCCTAGGTGTCTCTGGGGGTGCCCTGGGTGTCCCTGGTGTGCCCTGTTTCCCCTAGGTGTCCCTGTGGGTGCCCAGAGTGTCCCTGGGAGTGCCCTGGCTGTCCCCTAGGGGTCTCTGGGGGTGCCCTGGCTGTCCCGTCAGTGTCCCTGGGAATGCCCTGCCTGTCCCCTAGGTGTCCCTGGGGGTCCCCTTGGTGTCCCTGGGGGTGCCCAGGGTGTTCCTTCGGTGTCCCTGGGGGTGCCCTGGCTGTCCCTGGGGTGCTCTGGATGTCCCCTTGGTGTCCCTGGGGTTGCCCTAGCTGTCCCTGGCGTGCCCTGGCTGTGCCCTAGGGGTCCCTTGGGGTGCCCTGGCTGTCCCTAGGGTGCCTAGGCTGTCACCTAGGTGTCCCTTGGGGTGCGCTGGTGTCCCTCGGGTTGCCCTGGCTGTCCCCTAGGTGTCCCTGGGGGTGACCTGGCTGTCCCTGGAGTGCCCTGGCTGTCCCCTAGGTGTCCCTGGGGGTGCCCTGGCTGTCCCCTAGGTGTCCCTGGGGGTGACCTGGCTGTCCCTGGAGTGCCCTGGCTGTCCCCTAGGTGTCCCTGGGGGTGCCCTGGCTGTCCCCTAGGCGTCCCTGGGGGTGCCCTGCCTCTCCCCTAGGCGTCCCTGGGGGTGCCCTGGCTGTCCCTGGGGGTGCCCTGGCTGTCCCCTAGGTGTCGCTGGGGGTGCCCTGGGTGTCCCTGGGGGTGCCCTCGCTGTCCCTGGGGTGCCCTGGCTGTCCCCTAGGTGTCCTTGGGGGTGCCCTGGGTGTCCCTGGGGGTGCCCTCGCTGTCCCTGGGGTGCCCTGCCTGTCCCCTAGGTGTCCCTGGGTGTCCCCAGGGTACCCTGGCTGTGCCCTCGGTGTCTCTGGGGGTGCCCGGGCTGTCCCCTCGGTGTCCCTGGGGGTGCCCTGGCTGTCCCAAGTGTGCCGTGGCTGTCCCCTAGGTGTCCCTGGGGGTGCCCTGGGTGTTCCTGGGGTGCCCTGGCTGTCCCCTAGGTGTCCCCGGGGGTGACCTGGGTGTCCCTGGGGATGCCCTGGCTGTCCCCTAGGTGTCCCTGGGTGTCCCTGGGGTGCCCTGGGGGTGCCCTGCCTGTCCTCTAGGTGTCCCTGGGGGTGCCCTGGCTTTCCCCTCGGTGTCCCTGGGGGTGCCCTGCCTGTCCCCTAGGTGTCCCTGGGGGTGACCTAGCTGTCTTTAGGGTGCCCTGGCTGTCCCGTAGGTGTCCCTGGGTGTGCCCTGCCTGTCCCCTAGGTGTCGTTCGGGGTGCCCTGGGTGTCCCTGGGGGTGCCCTGCCTGTCCCCTAGGTGTCCCTGGGGGTGCCCTGGGTGTCCCTGGGGTGCCCTGGCTGTCCCCTTGGTGTCCCTGGGGGTGCCCTGGGTGTCCCTGGGGTGCCCTGGCTGTCCCCTAGGGTTCTCTGGGGGTGCCGTGGCTGTCCCGTCAGTGTCCCTGGGGGTGCCCTGCCTGTCCCCTAGGTGTCCCTGGGGGTGCCCTGGCTGTCTTTAGGGTGCCCTGGCTGTCCCCTAGGTGTCCCTGGGGGTGTCCTAGGTGTCCCTGGGGGTGCCCTGGGTGTCCCTGGAGTGCCTTGGCTGTCCCCTAGTTGTCCCTGGGGGGGCCCTGGCTGTCCCCTACGTGTCCCTGGAGTACCCTGGGTGTCCCTAGGCTGCCCTGGGCTGCCTTGACTGTCCTTGGGGTGCCCTGGCTGTGCCCTAGGTGTCCCTGGGGTGCCCTGGCTGTCCCGTCAGTGTCCCTGGGGGTGCACAGGGTGTCACTGGGGTTCCCTGTCTGTCCCGTACGTGTCCCTGGGGGTGCCCTGGAGGTCCCCTAGGTGTCCCTGGGGGTCCCCTTGGTGTCCCTGTGGGTGCCCAGGGTGTCCCTTAGGTGTCCCTGCGGGTGCCCTTGCTGTCCCCTAGCTGTCCCTGGGGGTACCCTGGGTGTCCCTGGGGTGCTCTGGATGTCCCCTTGGTGTCCCTGGGGGTGCCCTGGCTGTCCCTAGGGTGCCCTGGCTGTCCCCTAGGTGTCCCTGGGGTGCCCTGGTGTCCCTCGGGGTGCCCTGGCTGTCCCCTAGGTGTCCCTGGGGGTGCCCTGCCTGTCCTCTCGGTGTCCCTGGGCGTGCCCTGGCTGTGCCCTCGGTGTCCCTGGGGGTGCCCTGGCTGTCCCTAGGGTGCCCTGGCTGTCCACTAGGTGTCCCTGGGTGTGCCCTGGGTGTCCCTGGGGTTCCCTGGCTGTCCCCTATGTGTCCCGGGGGGGGCCCTGGCTGTCCCCTAGGTGTCCCTGGGGGTGCACAGGGTGTCCCTGGGGTTCCCTGGCTGTCCCCTAGGTGTCCCTGGGGGTGCCCTGGGTGTCCCTGGGGGGGCCCTGGCTGTCCCCTAGGTGTCCCTGGGGGTGCATTAGGTGTCCCTGGGGTGCCCAGGGTGTCCCTGGGGTTCCCTGGCTGTCCCCTAGGTGTCCTTGCCTGGCTCGTATCCTCGACTCCGCCTCCGGCGCCATGGTGACTCCCCTCCCAGTCTGGACCATTGTGGCCGCACCCCCTCCCCTGGGGCCATCCGACCCATCCCAGTATAGACCAGTAAAGCACCGAGTGGCCTCCATGGACCCCCACACGCCTGCTAGTTCATCCCAGTTCATCCCAGTCCACTCTTCGTCCATCCCAGGTTTCTCTGGTCACCTTCCCAGTGCTCTCAGTCCATCCCAGTCCCGCAGGTGTTGGTGCTTGGGGCTTGATGAGCTGGTGCCTGTCCGCAACGTGGAGCGGCTCAAACGGGACCTCAGGGTGAGGGGGGCGCGTATTTGGGGGGATCCTGGGGGTCCTGAGTTGTCGTGGAGGGGGTTTTTGGGTTGTGGGGGGTCTGGGGGGAATCCTGGGGGCTGCTTTGGGTGCTTTAGGGGCTATTCGGGAGGTTTGGGCAGCCCATTTGAGGCATCAAAGAACCTGAGGAGGGTTTTGATAGCTCCTGGAGGTGGAGGCGGCGGTGGGGGTGAGCTGGCTGTCCCAGGGGGTTCCTGGCTGTCCCTCGATGTCCCTGGGGTGCCCTGGCTGTCACTTAGATGTCTCTCGGGGTGCCCTGGCTGTCCCTAGGGTGCCCTGGCTGTCCCCTAGGTGTCCCTGGGGTGCCCTAACTGTCCCTAGGTGTCCCTGGGGGTACCCTGCCTGTCCCTGGAGGTGCCCTGCCTGTCCCCTAGGTGTCCCTGGGGGTGTCCTGCCTTGCCCTAGGTGTCCCTGGGGTGCCCTGGCTGTCCCCTAGGTGTCCCTGGGGGTGCCCTGGCTGTCCCTAGGGTGCCCTGGCTGTGCCCTCGGTGTCCCTGGGGGTGCCCTGGCTGTCCTTGGGGTGCTCTGGCTGTCCCCTTGGTGTCCCTGGGGTGCCCTGGGGGTGCCCTGCCTGTCCTCTAGGTGTCCCTTGGGGTGCCCTGGCTGTCCCCTCGGTGTCCCTGGGGGTGCCCTGACTGTCCCCTAGGTGTCCCTGGGGGTGCCCTGCCTGTCTCCTAGGTGTCCCTGGGGGTGCCCTGGGTGTCCCTGGGGTGCCCTGGCTGTCTCCTAGGTGTCCCTGGGCGGGCCCTGGCTGTCCCCTAGGTGTCCCTGGGGGTGCTCTCGCTGTCCCCTAGGTGGCCCTGGGGGTGCCCTGTCTGTGCCCTTGGTGTCCCTGGGGGTGCCCTGGCTGTCCCTAGGGTGCCCTGGCTGTCCCCTAGGTGTCCCTGGGGGTGCCCTGGGTGTGCCTGGGGTGCCCTAGCTGTCCCCTAGGTGTCCTTGGGGGTGCCCTGGGTGTCCCTGGGGGGCCCTGGCTTTCCCCTAGGGGTCTCTGGGAGTGCCCTGCCTGTCCCATAGGTGTCCCTGGGGGTGCCCTGGCTGTCCCCTTGGTGTCCCTAGGGTGCCCTGTCTGTGCCCTTGGTGTCCCTGGGGGTTCCCTGGCTGTGCCCTTGGTGTCCCTGGGGGTGCCCTGGTGTCCCTCGGGGTGCCCTGGGTGTCCCCTTGGTGTCCCTCGGGGTGCCCTGGCTGTCCCCTAGGTGTCCCTGGGGGTGCCCTGGCTGTCCCCTAGGTGTCACTGGGGGTCCCCTGGTGACCCTCGGGGTGCCCTGGCTGTCCCCTAGGGGTCTCTGGGGGTGCCCTGCCTGTCCCCTAGGTGTCCCTGGGGGTGCCCTGGGTGTCCCTGGGGGTGCCCTGGCTGTCCCCTAGGTGTCCCTGGGGGCGCCCAGGGTGTCCCTGGGGTGCCCTGGCTGTCCCCTACGTGTCCCTGGGGGTGCCCAGGGTGTCCCTGGGGATGCCTTGGAGGTCCCCTAGGTGTCCCTGGGGTGCCCTGGCTGTCCCCTCGGTGTCCCTGGGGGTGCCCAGGGTGTCCCTGGGGTGCCCTGGCTGTCCCCTACGTGTCCCTGGGGGTGCCCAGTGTGTCCCTGGGGGTGCCCTTGGTGTCCCTGGGGGTGCCCTGGCTGTCCTTGGGGTGCTGTGGCTGTCCTCTACGTGTCCCTGGGGGAGCTCTGGCTGTCCCCTAGCTGTCCCTGGGGATGCCCTGGCTGTCCCTGGGGTGCCATGGCTGTCCTCTACGTGTCCCTGGGGGTGCTCTGGCTGCCCCTCGGTGTCCCTGGGGGTGCCCTGCCTTTCCCCTAGGTGTCCTTGGGGGGGCCCTGGCTGTCCCCTAGGTGTCCCTGGGGGTGCCCTGCCTGTCCCCTACGTGTCCCTGGGGGTGCCATGCCTGTCCCCTAGGTGTCCCTGGGGGTGCCCTGGCTGTCCCCAGGGTGCCCTGGCTGTCCCCTAGGTGTTTCTGGGGGTGCCCTGGCTGTCCCCTAGGTGTCCCTGAGGGCGCCCAGGGTGTCCCTGGGGTGCCCTGGCTGTCCCCTCCGTGTCCCTGGGGGTGCCCTGGCTGTCCCCTAGGTGTCCCTGGGGTGCCCTGGCTGTCCCCTAGGTGTCCCTGTGAGTGCCCTGGCTGTCCTTGCGGTGCTCTGGCTGTCCCCTTGGCGTCCCTGGGGGTGCCCTGGGTGTCCCTGGGGTGCCCTGGGGGTTCCCTGCCTGTCCCCTAGGTGTCCCTAAAGGGGCCCTGGCCATCCCCTAGATGTCCCTGGGGGTTCCCTGCCTGTCCTCTTGGTGTCCCTGGGGGTGCCTTGGGTGTCCCTGGGGGTGCCCTGGCTGTCCCCTAGGTGTCCCTGGGGGTTCCCTGGGTGTCCCTGGAGTGCCCTGGCTGTCACCTAAATGTCCCTGGGGGTGCCCTGGGTGTCCCTGGAGTGCCCTAGCTGTCCCCTAAATGTCCCTGGGGGTGCCCTGGCTTTCCCCTCGGTGTCCCTGGGGGTGCCCTGTCTATCCCCTTGGTGTCCCAGGGGGTGCCCTGGGTGTCCCTGGCGTGCCCTGGCTGTCCCCTAGGTGTCCCCGGGGGTGCCCTGGCTGTCCCATTGGTGTCCCTGGGGTGCCCTGGCTGTCCCCTTGGTGTCCCTGGGAGAGCCCTGGGTGTCCCTGGGGTGCCTTGGGGGTGCCCTGCCTGTCCCCTAGGTGTCCCTGGGGGTGCCCTGGCTGTCCCCTAGGTGTCCCTGGGGGTGACCTGGGTGTCCCTGGGGATGCCCTGGCTGTCCCCTAGGTGTCCCTGGGGGTGCCCTGGCTGTCCCCTAGGTGTCCCTGGGGGTGCCCTGGGTGTCCCTGGAGTGCCCTGGCTGTCCCCTAAATGTCCCTGGGAGTGCCCTGGCATTCCCCTCGGTGTCCCTGGGGGTGCCCTGCCTGTCCCCTAGGTGTCCCTGGGGGTGACCTGGCTGTCTTTAGGGTGCCCTGGCTGTCCCCTAGGTGTCGTTCGGGGTGCCCTGGGTGTCCCTGGGGTGCCCTGGCTGTCGCCTTGGTGTCCCTGGGGGTGCCCTGGGTGTCCCTGGGGTGCCCTGGCTGTCCCCTAGGGGTCTCTGGGGGTGCCCTGGCTGTCCCGTCAGTGTCCCTGGGGGTGCCCTGCCTGTCCCCTAGGTGTCCCTGGGGGTTCCCTGCCTGTCCCCTAGGTGTCCCTGGGGGTGCCCTGGGTGTCCCTGGAGTGCCCTGGCTGTCCCCTAAATGTCCCTGGGGGTGCCCTGGCTGTCCCCTAGGTGTCACTGAGGGTGTCCTGCCTTCCCCTAGGCGTCCCTGGGGGTGCCCTGGCTTTTCCCTCGGTGTCCATGGGGGTGCCCTGCCTGTCCCCTAGATGTCCCTGGGGGTGCCCTGGGTGTCCCTGGAGGGGCGCTGGCTATCCCCTAGGTGTCCCTGGGGGGGCCCTGGCTGTCCCTGGTGTGCCCTGTCTGTCCCCTTGGTGTCCCTGGGGGGGCCCTGGCTGTCCCCTAGGTGTCCCTCGGGGTGCCCTTCCTGTCCTCTAGGTGTCCCTGGGGGTTCCCTGGCTGTCCCTCGGGTTCCCTGGCTGTCCCCTAGGTGTCCCCGGGGGTGGCTAGGGTGTCCCTAGGGTGCCCTGGCTGTCCCCTAGGTGTCCCTGGGGGGGCCCTGGGTGTCCCTGGGGGTGCACAGGGTGTCAGTGGGGTTCCCTGGCTGTCCCGAACTTGTCGCTGGGGTTCGCTGGCTGTCCCCTAGGTTTCCCTGGGGGTGCCCTGAGTGTCCCTGGGCTGCCCTGGCTGTCCCCTAGGTGTCCCTGGGGGTGCCCTCGCTGTCCCTGGGGTGCCCTGGCTGTCCCCTAGGTGTCCCTGGGCGTCCCCTTGGTGTCCCTGGGGGTGCTCAGGGTGTCCCTTAGGTGTCCCTGGGGGTGCCCTTGCTGTCCCCTTGGTGTCCCTGGGGGTGCCCTGGGTGTCCCTGGGGATGCCCTGGCTGTCCCCTAGGTGTCCCTGGGGGTTCCCTGCGTGTCCCTTAGGTGTCCTTGGGGGTGCCCTGGCTGTCCCTAGGGTGGCATGGCTGTGCCCTCGGTGTCCCTGGGGGTGCCCTGGCTGTCCCTAGGGTGCCCTGGCTGTCCCCTAGGTGTCTCTGGGGGTGCTCTGGGTGTGCCTAGGGTGCCCTGGCTGTCCCCTAGGTGTCCCTGGGGGTGCCCTGGGTGTGCCTGGGGTGCCCTGGCTGTCCCCTAGGTGTCCCTGGGGGTGCCCTGGCTGTCCCCTAAGTGTCCCTGGGAGTGCCCTGGGTGTCCCTGGGGTTCCCTGGCTGTCCCCTAGTTGTCCCTGGGGGGGCCCTGGCTGTCCCCTAGGTGTCCCTGGGGGTGCCCTGGGTGTCCCTGGAGTGCCCTGGCTGTCCCCTAGTTGTCCCTGGGGGGGCCCTGGCTGTCCCCTAGGTGTCCCTGGGGGTGCCCTGCCTGTCCCCTAGGTGTCCCTGGGGGTGCCCTGGCTGTCCTCTAGGTGTCCCTGGGGGTGCCCTGGGTGTCCCTGGGGGTGCCCTGGCTGTCCCCTAGGTGTCCCTGGGGGTGCCCTGGCTGTCCTCTAGGTGTCCCTGGGGGTGCCCTGGGTGTCCCTGGGGATGCCCTGGCTGTCCCCTAGGTGTCCCTGGCGTTGCCCTGGCTGTCCCTAGGGTGCCCTGGCTGTCCCCTTGGTGTCCCTGGGGGTGCTCTGGCTGTCCCTCGGGTGCCCTGGCTGTCCCCTAGGTGTCCCTGGGGGTGCCCTGGCTGTCTCTGGAGTGCCCTGGCTGTCCCCTAGGTGTCCCTGGGGGTGCCCTGGCTGTCCCCTAGGTGTCCCTGGGGTTGCCCTGGCTGTCTTCTAGGTGTCCCTGGGGGTGCCCTGGCTGTCCCCTAGGTGTCCCTGGAGGAGCCCTGGGTGTGCCTGGGGTGCCCTGGCTGTCCCCTAGGTGTCCCTGTGGGGGCCCTGGCTGTCCCTGGGGTGCCCTGGCTGTCCCCTAGGTGGCCCTGGGGGTGCCCTGGGTGTCCCTGGGGGTGCCCTGGAGGTCCCCTAGGTGTCCCTGGGGGTGCCCTCGGTGTACCTGGTGTGCCCTGGCTGTCCCCTAGGTGTCCCTGTGGGTGCCCAGAGTGTCCCTGGGAGTGCCCTGGCTGTCCCCTAGGGGTCTCTGGCGGTGCCCTGGCTGTCCCGTCAGTGTCCCTGGGAATGCCCTGCCTGTCCCCTAGGTGTCCCTGGGGGTCCCCTTAGTGTCCCTGGGGGTGCCCAGGGTGTTCCTTCGGTGTCCCTGGGGGTGCCCTGGCTGTCCCTGGCGTGCCCTGGCTGTGCCCTAGGGGTCCCTGGGGGTGCCCTGGCTGTCCCTAGGGTGCCCTGGCTGTAACCTAGGTGTCCCTTGGGGTGCGCTGGTGTCCCTCGGGGTGCCCTGGCTGTCCCCTAGGTGTCCCTGGGAGTGCCCTGGCTGTCCCTGGAGTGCCCTGGCTGTCCCCTAGGTGTCCCTGGGGGTGCCCTGGCTGTCCCCTAGGTGTCCCTGGGGGTGCCCTGCCTCTCCCCTAGGTGTCCCTGGGGGTGCCCTGGCTCTCCCCTAAGTGTCCCTGGGGGTGCCCTGGGTGTCCCTGGGGGTGCCCTGGCTGTCCCCTAGGTTTCCATGGGGGTGCCCTGGGTGTCCCTGGGGGTGCCCTCGCTGTCCCTGGGGTGCCCTGGCTATCCCCTAGGTGGCCCTGGGGGTGCCCTGGGTGTCCCTGGGGTGCCTTGGGGGTGCCCTGCCTGTCCCCTAGGTGTCCCTGGGGGTGCCAGGCCTGTCCCCTAGGTGTCCCTGGGTGTGCCCTGGCTGTCCCTAGGGTGCCCTGGCTATCCCCTAGGTGTCCCTGGGGGTGACCTGCCTGTCCCCTAGGTGTCCCTGGGGGTGCCCTGGCTGTCCCCAGGGTGCCCTGGCTGTGCCCTCGGTGTCTCTGGGGGTGCCGTGGCTGTCCCCTCGGTGTCCCTTGGGGTGCCCTGGCTGTCCCTAGTGTGCCGTGGCTGTCCCCTAGGTGTCCCTGGGGGTGACCTGGGTGTCCCTGGGGGTGCCCTGGCTTTCCCCTCGGTGTCCCTGGGGGTGCCCTGCCTGTCCCCTCTGTGTCCCTGGGGGTTCCCTGGCTGTCTTTAGGGTGCCCTGGCTGTCCCCTAGGTGTCCCTGGGGGTGCCCTGGGTGTCCCTGGAGTGCCCTGGCTGTCCCCTAGTTGTCCCTGGGGGGGCCCTGGCTGTCCCCTAGGTGTCCCTGGGGGTGCCCTGCCTGTCCCCTAGGTGTCCCTGGGGGTGCCCTGGCTGTCCTCTAGGTGTCCCTGGGGGTGCCCTGGGTGTCCCTGGGGGTGCCCTGGCTGTCCCCTAGGTGTCCCTGGGGGTGCCCTGGCTGTCCTCTAGGTGTCCCTGGGGGTGCGCTGGGTGTCCCTGGGGATGCCCTGGCTGTCCCCTAGGTGTCCCTGGCGTTGCCCTGGCTGTCCCTAGGGTGCCCTGGCTGTCCCCTTGGTGTCCCTGGGGGTGCTCTGGCTGTCCCTCGGGTGCCCTGGCTGTCCCCTAGGTGTCCCTGGGGGTGCCCTGGCTGTCTCTGGAGTGCCCTGGCTGTCCCCTAGGTGTCCCTGGGGGTGCCCTGGCTGTCCCCTAGGTGTCCCTGGGGTTGCCCTGGCTGTCTTCTAGGTGTCCCTGGGGGTGCCCTGGCTGTCCCCTAGGTGTCCCTGGGGGAGCCCTGGGTGTGCCTGGGGTGCCCTGGCTGTCCCCTAGGTGTCCCTGGGGGGGCCCTGGCTGTCCCTGGGGTGCCCTGGCTGTCCCCTAGGTGGCCCTGGGGGTGCCCTGGGTGTCCCTGGGGGTGCCCTGGAGGTCCCCTAGGTGTCCCTGGGGGTGCCCTCGGTGTCCCTGGTGTGCCCTGGCTGTCCCCTAGGTGTCCCTGTGGGTGCCCAGAGTGTCCCTGGGAGTGCCCTGGCTGTCCCCTAGGGGTCTCTGGGGGTGCCCTGGCTGTCCCGTCAGTGTCCCTGGGAATGCCCTGCCTGTCCCCTAGGTGTCCCTGGGGGTCCCCTTGGTGTCCCTGGGGGTGCCCAGGGTGTTCCTTCGGTGTCCCTGGGGGTGCCCTGGCTGTCCCTGGGGTGCTCTGGATGTCCCCTTGGTGTCCCTGGGGGTGCCCTGGCTGTCCCTGGCGTGCCCTGGCTGTGCCCTAGGGGTCCCTGGGGGTGCCCTGGCTGTCCCTAGGGTGCCCTGGCTGTCACCTAGGTGTCCCTTGGGGTGCGCTGGTGTCCCTCGGGGTGCCCTGGCTGTCCCCTAGGTGTCCCTGGGGGTGCCCTGGCTGTCCCTGGAGTGCCCTGGCTGTCCCCTAGGTGTCCCTGGGGGTGCCCTGGCTGTCCCCTAGGTGTCCCTGGGGGTGCCCTGCCTCTCCCCTAGGTGTCCCTGGGGGTGCCCTGGCTCTCCCCTAGGTGTCCCTGGGGGTGCCCTGGGTGTCCCTGGGGGTGCCCTGGCTGTCCCCTAGGTTTCCATGGGGGTGCCCTGGGTGTCCCTGGGGTGCCTTCGGGGTGCCCTGCCTGTCCACTAGGTGTCCCTGGGGGTGCCAGGCCTGTCCCCTAGGTGTCCCTGGGTGTGCCCTGGGTGTCCCTAGGGTACCCTGGCTGTCCCCTAGGTGTCCCTGGGGGTGACCTGCCTGTCCCCTAGGTGTCCCTGGGGGTGCCCTGGCTGTCCCCAGGGTGCCCTGGCTGTGCCCTCGGTGTCTCTGGGGGTGCCGTGGCTGTCCCCTCGGTGTCCCTGGGGGTGCCCTGGCTGTCCCTAGTGTGCCGTGGCTGTCCCCTAGGTGTCCCTGGGGGTGACCTGGGTGTCCCTGGGGATGCCCTGGCTGTCCCCTAGGTGTCCCTGGGGGTGCCCTGGCTGTCCCCTAGGTGTCCCTGGGGGTGCCCTGGGTGTCCCTGGGGTGCTCTGGCTGTCCCCTTGGTGTCCCTGGGGGTGCCCTGGCTGTCCCTGGGGTGCCATGGCTGTCCTCTACGTGTCCCTGGGGATGCCATGGCTGTCCCCTCGGTGTCCCTGGGGGTGCCCTGCCTTTCCCTTTGGTGTCCTTGGGGGGGCCCTGGCTGTCCCTTAGGTGTCCCTGGGGGTGCCCTGCCTGTCCCCTACGTGTCCCTGGGTGGTGCCATTCCTGTCCCCTAGGTGTCCCTGGGGGTGCCCTGCCTGTCCCCAGGGTGCCCTGGCTGTGCCCTCGGTGTCCCTGGGGGTGCCCTGGCTGTCCCTAGGGTTCCCTGCCTGTCCCCTCGGTGTCCCTGGGGGTGCCATGGCTGTCCCTAGGGTGCCCTGTTTGTCCCCTAGGGGTCTCTGGGGGTGCCCTGCCTGTCCCCTAGGTGTCCCTGGGGGTGCCCTGGGTGTCCCTGGGGGTGCCCTGGCTGTCCCCTTGGTTTCCCTGAGGGCGCCCAGGGTGTCCCTGGGGTGCCCTGGCTGTCCGCTACGTGTCCTTGGGGGTGCCCTGGGTGACCCTGGGGGTGCCCTTGCTGTCCCCTAGGTGTCCCTGGGGGTGCCCTGGGTGTCCCTGGGGGTGCCCTGGCTGTCCCCTAGGTGTCCCTGGGGTGCCCTTGCTGTCCCCTAGGTGTCCCTGTGGGTGCCCTGGCTGTCCTTGCGGTGCTCTGGCTGTCCCCTTGGTGTCCCTGGGGGTGCCCTGGGTGTCCCTGGGGTGCTCTGGATGTCCCCTTGGTGTCCCTGGGGGTGCCCTGGCTGTCCCCTAGGTGTCCCTGGGGGTGCCCTGGCTGTCCCCTAGGTGTCCCTGGGGTTGCCCTGCCTGTCTTCTAGTTGTCCCTAGGGTGCCCTGTCTGTGCCCTTGGTGTCCCTGGGGGTGCCCTGGGTGTCCCTATGGTGCCCTGGCTGTCCCCTAGGTGTCCCTGGGGGTGCCCTGCTGTCCCTCGGGGTGCCCTGGCTGTCCCCTAGGTGCCCCTGGGGGTGCCGTGGGTGTGCCTGGGGTGCCCTGTCTGTCCTCTAGGTGTCCCTGGGGTTGCCCTGGGTGTCCCTGGGGACGCCCTGGCTGTCCGCTAGGTGTCCCTGGGGGTGCCCTGGGTGTCCCTGGGGGGCCCTGGCTGTCCCCTAGGGGTCTCTGGGGGTGCCCTGCCTGTCCCCTAGGTGTCCCTGGGGGTGCCCTGGCTGTCCTTTTGGTGTCCCTAGAGTGCCCTGTCTGTGCCCTTGGTGTCTCTTGGGGTGCCCTGGCTGTCCCTAGGGTGCCCTGGCTGTCCCCTAGGTGTCCCTGGGGGTGCCATGGCTGTCCCCTCGTTGTCCCTGGGGGTACCCTGCGTGTCCCCTTGGTGTCCTTGGGGGTGCCCTGGCTGTCCCCTACGTGTCCCTGGGGTTCCCTGGCTGTTCCCTAGGTGGCCCAGGGGTGCCCTGGCTGTCCCTAGGGTGCCCTGCCTGTCCCCTACGTGTCCCTGGGGGTGCCATTGCTGTCCCTAGGGTGCCCTGTCTGTCCCCTAGGGGTCTCTGGGGGTGCCCTGCCTGTCCCCTAGGTGTCCCTGGGGGCGCCCAGGGTGTCCCTGGGGTGCCCTGGCTGTCTCCTACGTGTCCCTGGGGGTGCCCTGGGTGTCCCTGTGGGTGCCCTTGCTGTCCCCTACGTGTCCCTGGGTGTGCCCTGGGTGTCCCTTGGGTGCCCTGGCTGTCCCCTAGGTGTCCCTGGGGGTGCCCTGGCTGTCCCCTAGGTGTCCCTGGGGTGCCCTGGCTGTACCCTAGGTGTCCCTGTGGGTGCCCTGGCTCTCCTTGGGGTGCTCTGGCTGTCCCCTTGGTGTCCCTGGGGGTGCGCTGGGTGTCCCTGGGGTGCACTGGGGGTGACCTGCCTGTCCCCTAGGTGTCCCTGGGGGTGCCCTGGGTGTCCCTGGGGGTGCCCTGGCTGTCCCCTAGGTGTCCCTGGCGGTTCCCTGCCTGTCCCCTAGGTGTCCCTGGGGGTTCCCTGGGTGTCTCTGGAGTGCCCTGGCTGTCACCTAAATGTCCCTGGGGGTGCCCTGGGTGTCCCTGGAGTGCCCTAGCTGTCCCCTAAATGTCCCTGGGGGTGCCCTCGCTGTCCCCTAGGTGTCTCTGGGGGTGTCCTGCCTTCCCCTTGGTGTCCCTGGGGGTGCCCTGGCTGTCCACTACGTGTCCCTGGGGTCCCCTGGCTGTTCCCTAGGTGGCCCAGGGGGTGCCCTGGCTGTCCCTAGGGTGCCCTGCCTGTCCCCTACGTGTCCCTGGGGGTGCCATTGCTGTCCCTAGTGTGCCCTGTCTGTCCCCTAGGGGTCTCTGGGGGTGCCCTGCCTGTCCCCTAGGTGTCCCTGGGGGTGCCCTCCCTGTCCCTCGGAGTGCCCTGGCTGTCCCCTAGGTGTCCCTGGGGGCGCCCAGGGTGTCCCTGGGGTGCCCTGGCTGTCCCCTACGTGTCCCTGGGGGTGCCCTGGGTGTCCCTGTGGGTGCCCTTGCTGTCCCCTAGGTGTCCCTGGGCGTGCCCTGGGTGTCCCTTGGGTGCCCTGGCTGTCCCCTAGGTGTCCCTGGGGGTGCCCTGGCTGTCCCCTAGGAGTCCCTGGGGTGCCCTGGCTGTCCCCTAGGTGTCCCTGTGGGTGCCCTGGCTGTCCTTGGGGTGCTCTGGCTGTCCCCTTGGTGTCCCTGGGGGTGCGCTGGGTGTCCCTGGGGTGCACTGGGGGTGCCCATCCTGTCCCCTAGGTGTCCCTGGAAGTGCCCTGGGTGTCCCTGGGGGTGCCCTGGCTGTCCCCTAGGTGTCCCTGGCGGTTCCCTGCCTGTCCCCTAGGTGTCCCTGGGGTTCCCTGGGTGTCCCTGGAGTGCCCTGGCTGTCACCTAAATGTCCCTGGGGGTGCCCTGGGTGTCCCTGGAGTGCCCTAGCTGTCCCCTAAATGTCCCTGGGGGTGCCCTGGCTGTCCCCTAGGTGTCCCTTGGGGTGTCCTGCCTTCCCCTTGGTGTCCCTGGGGGTGCCCTGGCTTTCCACTCGGTGTCCCTGGGGGTGCCCTGTCTGTCCCCTTGGTGTCCCAGGGGGTGCCCTGGCTGTCCCTGGGTGCCCTGGCTGTCCCCTAGGTGTCCCTGGGGGTGCCATGCCTGTCCCCTAGGTGTCCCTGGGTGTGCCCTGGCTGTCCCTAGGGTGCCCTGGCTGTCCCCTAGGTGTCCCTTGGGGTGACCTGCCTGTCCCCTAGGTGTCCCTGGGGGTGCCCTGGCTGTCCCCAGGGTGCCCTGGCTCTGCCCTCGGTGTCTCTGAGGGTGCCCTGGCTGTCCCCTCGGTGTCCCTGGGGGTGCCCGGGCTGTCCCTAGTGTGCCGTGGCTGTCCCCTCGGTGTCCCTGGGGGTGCCCTGGGTGTGCCTGGGGTGCCCTGGCTGTCCCCTAGGTGTCCCTGGGGGTGACCTGGGTGTCCCTGGGGATGCCCTGGCTTTCCCCTAGGTGTTCCTGGGTGTCCCTGGGGTGCCCTGGGGGTGCCCTGCCTGTCCTCTAGGTGTCCTTGGGGGTGCCCTGGCTGTCCTCTAGGTTTCCCTGGGGGTGCCCTGGCTGTCCCCTAGGTGTCCCTGGGGGTGCCCTCGCTGTCCCTGGGGTGCCCTGGCTGTCCCCTAGGTGTCCCTGGGCGTCCCCTTGGTGTCCCTGGGGGTGCCCAGGGTGTCCCTTAGGTGTCCCTGGGGGTGCCCTTGCTGTCCCCTTGGTGTCCCTGGGGGTGCCCTGGGTGTCCCTGGGGATGCCCTGGCTGTCCCCTAGGTGTCCCTGGGGGTTCCCTGCGTGTCCCCTAGGTGTCCTTGGGGGTGCCCTGGCCCTGGCTGTCCCTAGGGTGGCATGGCTGTGCCCTCGGTGTCCCTGGGGGTGCCCCGGCTGTCCCTAGGGTGCCATGGCTGTCCCCTAGGTGTCCCTGGGGGTGCCCTGGCTGTCCCCTAAGTGTCCCTGGGGGTGCCCTGGGTGTCCCTGGGGTGCCCTGGCTGTCCCCTAGGTGTCCCTGGGGGGGCCCTGGCTGTCCCCTAGGTGTGCCCTGGGGGTGCCCTGGCTGTCCCTGGAGTGCCCTGGCTGTCCCCTAGGTGTCCCTGGGGGTGCCCTTCCTGTCCTCTAGGTGTCCCTGGGGGTTCCCTGGCTATCCCTCGGGTTCCCTGGCTGTCCCCTAGGTGTCCCTGGGGGTGGCTAGGGTGTCCCTGGGGTTCCCTGGCTGTCCCCTAGGTGTCCCTGGGCGTCCCCTTGGTGTCCCTGGGTGTGCCCAGGGTGTTTCTTTGGTGTCCCTGGGGGTGCCCTGGGTGTCCCTGGGGATGCCCTGGCTGTCCCCTAGGTGTCCCTGGGGGTTCCCTGCGTGTCCCCTAGGTGTCCTTGGGGGTGCCCTGGCTGATCCTAGGGTGGCATGGCTGTGCCCTCGGTGTCCCTGGGGGTGCCCTGGCTGTCCCTAGGGTGCCCTGGCTGTCCCTAAGTGTCCCTGGGGGTGCCCTGGGTGTCCCTGGGGTTCCCTGGCTGTCCCCCTAGGTGTCACTCGGGGGGCCCTGGCTGTCCCCTAGGTGTCCCTGGGGGTGCCCTGGGTGTCCCTGGGTGTGCTCTGGAGGTCCCCTAGGTGTCCCTGGGGGTGCCCTGGCTGTCCCTGGGGTGCCCTGGCTGTCCCCAAGTTGTCCCTGGCGGTGCCCTGCCTGTCCTCTCGGTGTCCCTGGGGGTGCCCTGGCTGTCCCTGGGGGTGCACAGTGTGTCCCTGAGGTTCCCTGGCTGTCCCCTAGGTGTCCCTGGGGGGGCCCTGGCTGTCCCCTAGTTGTCCCTGGGGGTGCCCTGGCTGTCCCCTACGTGTCCGTGGAGCTGCCCTGGGTGTCCCTGGGGTGCCCTGGGGGTGCCCTGGCTGACCCTGCAGTGCCCTGGCTGTCCCCTAGGTGTCCCTGGGGGGTCCCCTGGCTGTCCCCTAGGTGTCCCTGGGGGTTCCCTGGCTGTCCTTGGGGTGCCCAGGGGGTGCCCTGGCTGTCCCCAAGGTGTCCCTGGGGTTGCCTTCCCTGTCACCTAGGTGTCCCTGGGGTGCCCTGGCTGTCCCCTCGGTTTCCCTGGGGTGCCCAGGGTGTCCCTTGGAGTGCCGTGGCTGTCCCCTAGGTGTTCCTGGGGGTGCCCTGGGTGTCCCTGGGGTGCCCTGGCTGTCCCCTTGGTGTCCCTGGGAGTGCCCTGGCTGTCCCCTTCCTGTCTTGGGGGTGCCCTGGCTGTCCCTAGGGTGCCCTGGCTGTCCCCTAGGTGTCCCTGGGGGTGCTATGCCTGTCCCCTAGGTGTCCCTGGGTGTGCCCTGGCTGTCCCTAGGGTGCCCTGGCTGTCCCCTAGGTGTCCCTGGGGGTGACCTGCCTGTACCCTAGGTGTCCCTGGGGGTGCCCTGGCTGTCCCCAGGGTGCCCTGGCTGTGCCCTCGGTGTCTCTGAGGGTGCCCTGGCTGTCCCCTCGGTGTCCCTGGGGGTGCCCGGGCTGTGCCTAGTATGCCGTGGCTGTCCCCTAGGTGTCCCTGGGGGTGCCCTGGCTGTTCCCTAGGTGTCCCTGGGGGTGACCTGGGTGTCCCTGGGGATGCCCTGGCTGTCCCCTAGGTGTCCCTGGGTGTCCCTGGGGGTGCCCTGGGGGTGCCCTGCCTGTCCTCTAGGTGTCCTTGGGGGTGCCCTGGCTGTCCCCTAGGTTTCCCTGGGGGTGCCCTGGCTGTCCCCTAGGTGTCCCTGGGCGTCCCCTTGGTGTCCCTGGGGGTGCCCAGGGTGTCCCTTAGGTGTCCCTGGGGGTGCCCTTGCTGTCTCCTTGGTGTCCCTGGGGGTGCCCTGGGTGTCCTTGGGGGTGCCCTGGCTGTCCCTAGGGTGGCATGGCTGTGCCCTCGGTGTCCCTGGGGGTGCCCCGGCTGTCCCTAGGGTGCCATGGCTGTCCCCTAAGTGTCCCTGGGGGTGCCCTGGGTGTCCCTGGGGTGCCCTGGCTGTCCCCTAGGTGTCCCTGGGGGGGCCCTGGCTGTCCCCTAGGTGTCCCTGGGGGTGCCCTGGGTGTCCCTGGGTGTGCTCTGGAGGTCCCCTAGGTGTCCCTTGGGGTGCCCTGGCTGTCCCTGGGGTGCCCTGGCTGTCCCCAAGTTGTCCCTGGCGGTGCCCTGCCTGTCCTCTCGGTGTCCTGGGGGTGCCCTGGCTGTCCCTGGGAGTGCACAGGGTGTCCCTGGGGTTGCCTGGCTGTCCCCTAGGTGTCCCTGGGGGGGCCCTGGCTGTCCCCTAGGTGTCCCTGGAGGTGCCCTGGCTGTCCCCTACGTGTCCGTGGAGCTGCCCTGGGTGTCCCTGGGGTGCCCTGGGGGTGCCCTGGCTGACCCTGCAGTGCCCTGGCTGTCCCCTAGGTGTCCCCGGGGGTCCCCTGGCTGTCCCCTAGGTGTCCCTGGGGGTGCCCTGGCTGTCCCTGGTGTGCCCTGGGGGTGCCCTGGCTGTCCCTGGAGTGCCCTGGCTGTCCCCTAGGTGTCCCTGGGGGTGCCCTTCCTGTCCTCTAGGTGTCCCTGGGATTCCCTGGCTGTCCCCTAGGTGTCCCTGGGGGGGCCCTGGGTGTCCTCTAGGTGTCCCTGGAGGTGCCCTGGCTGTCTTTAGGGTGCCCTGGCTGTCCCTGGTGTGCCCTGGCTGTCCCCTAGGTGTCCCTGGGGGGCCCTGGCTGTCCCGTCAGTGTCCCTGGGGGTGCCCTGCCTGTTCCTTAGGTGTCCCTGGGGGTGCCCGGCCTGTCCCCTAGGTGTCCCTGGGGGTGCCCTGGGTGTCCCTGGAGTGCCCTGGCTGTCCCCTAAATGTCCCTGGGGTTGCCCTGGCTGTCCCCTAGGTGTCCCTGGGGGTGCCCTGGCTTTCCCCTCGGTGTCCCTGGGGGTGCCCTGCCTGTCCCCTAGGTGTCCCTGGGGGTGCCCTGGCTGTCTTTAGGGTGCCCTGGCTGTCCCCTAGGTGTCCCTGGGGGTGCCCTGGGTTTCCCTGGAGTGCCCTGGCTGTCCCCTAGTTGTCCTGGGGGGGCTCTGGGTGTCCCCTAGGTGTCCCTGGAGGTGCCCTGGCTGTCTTTAGGCTGCCCTGGCTGTCCCCTTGGTGTCCCTGGGGGTGCCCTAGGTGTCCCTGGGGGTGCCCTGGCTGTCCCTTGAGTGCCCTGGCTGTCCCCTAAATGTCCCTGGGGTTGCCCTGGCTGTCCCTAGGTGTCCCTGGGGGGGCCCTGGCTGTCCCCTAGGTGTCTCTGGGGTGCCCTGCCTGTCCCCTCTGTCCCTGCGGTGCCTTGGGTGTCCCTGGGGTGCCCTGCCTGTCCCCTAGGTGTCCCTGGGGGTGCACTGGGTGTCCCTGGGGGTGCCCTGCCTTTCCCCTAGGTGTCCCTGGGGTGCCCTGGGTGTCCCTGGGGTGCCCTGGCTGTCCCCTTCGTGTCCCTGGCGGTGCCCTGGGTGTCCCTGAGGTGCCCTGGCTGTCCCGTCAGTGACCCTGGGGGTGCCCTGCCTGTCCCCTAGGTGTCCCTGGGGGTGCCCGGCCTGTCTCCTAGGTGTCCCCGGGGGTGCCCTGGGTGTCCCTGGAGTGCCCTGGCTGTCCCCTAAATGTCCCTGGGGGTGCCCTGGCTGTCCCCTAGGTGTCCCTGGGGGTGTCCTGCCTTCCCCTAGGTGTCCCTGGGGGTGCCCTGGCTTTCCCCTCGGTTTCCCTGGGGGTGCCCTGCCTGTCCCCTAGGTGTCCCTGGGGGTGCCCTGGCTGTCTTTAGGGTGCCCTGGCTGTCCCCTAGGTGTCCCTGGGGGTGCCCTGGCTGTCCCCTAGGTGTCCCTGGGGGTGCCCTGCCTGTCCCTTAGGTGTCCCTGGGGATGCCCTGGCTGTCCTCTAGGTGTCCCTGGGGGTGCCCTGGGTGTCCCTGCGGATGCCCTGGCTGTCCCTAGGTGTCCCTGGGGGTGCGCTGAGTGTCCCTAGGGTGCCCTGGCTGTGCCCTAGGTGTCCCTGTAGGTGCCCTGGCTGTCCCCTAGGTGTCCCTGTGGGTCCCCTTGGTGTCCCTGGGGGTGCCCTGGCTGTCCTTTAGGTGGCCCTGGGGGTGCCCTGGCTGTCCCTGGAGTGCCCTGGCTGTCCCCTAGGTGTCCCTGGGGGGCCCTGGCTGTCCCCTATGTGTCCCTGGGGGTGCCCAGGGTGTCCCTGGGGTTCCCTGGCTGTCCCCTAGGTGTCCCTGAGGGGGCCCTGGGTGTCCCTGGGTGTGCACAGGGTGTCAGTGGGGTTCCCTGGCTGTCCTGTACGTGTCCCTGGGGTTCCCTGGAGGTCCCCTAGGTGTCCCTGGGGGTGCCCTCGCTGTCCCTGGGGTGCCCTCGCTGTCACCTAGGTTTCCCTGGTGGTCCCCTTGGTGTCCCTGGGGGTGCCCAGGGTGTCCCTTAGGTGTCCCTAGGGTGCCCTGGGTGTGCCCTAGGTGTCCCTGGGGTGCCCTGTCTGTCCCGTCAGTGTCCCTGGGGGTGCCCTGGCTGTCCCTAGGGTGCCCTGGCTGTGCCCTTGGTGTCCCTGGGGGTGCCCTGGCTGTCTCCTAGGTGTCCCTGGGGGTGCCCAGGGTGTCCCTGGGGTGTCCTGGCTGTCCCTACGTGTCCCTGGGGGTGCCCAGGGTGTCCCTGGGGGTGCCCTTGCTGTCCCGTAGGTGTCCCTGGGGTGCCCTGGGTGTCCCCTTGGTGTCCCTGGGGTGCCCTGGCTGTCCCCTAGGTGTCCCTGGGGGTGACCAGGCTGTCCTTGGGGTGCTCTGGCTGTCCCCTAGGTGTCCCTGGGGGTGCCCTGCTTGTCCCCTAGCTGTCCCTGGGGGTGCCCTGGGTGTCCCCTAGGTGTCCCTGGGTGTGCCCTGGGTGTCCCTGGGCGTGCGCAGGGTGTCCCTGGGGTTCCCTGGCTGTCCCCTTGGTGTCCCTGGGGGGCCCTTGCTGTCCCCTAGGTGTCCCTGGGGTGCCCTGGGTGTCCCTGGGGGGGCCCTGGCTGTCCCCTAGGTGTCCCTGGGGGTGCCCTGGCTGTCCCCTAGGTGTCCCTGGGGGTGCCCTGCCTTTCCCCTAGGTGTCCCTGCGGGTGCCCTGGCTGTCCCCTAGGTGTCCCTGGGGGTGCCCTGGGTGTCCCTGGGGGTGCCCTGGCTGTCCCCTAGGTGTCCCTGGGGGTGCCCTGGGTGTCCCTGGGGGTGCCCTCGCTGTCCCTGGGGTGCCCTGGCTGTCCCCTAGGTGGCCCTGGAGGTTCCCTGGCTGTCCCTGGGGGTGCCCTGGAGGTCCCCTATTGTCCTTGGGGGTGCCCTGGCTGTCCCTGGGGTGCCCTGGCTGTCCCCAAGGTGTCCCTGGGGGTGCCCTGGCTGTCCCCTAGGTGTCCCTGGGTGTGCCCTGGGTGTCCCTGGGCGTGCACAGGGTGTCCCTGGGGTTCCCTGGCTGTCCCCTTGGTGTCCCGGGATGGGCCCTGGCTGTCCCCTAGGTGTCCCTGGGGGTGCACAGGGTGTCCCTGGGGTTCCCTGGCTGTCCCCTAGGTGTCTCTGGGGGGGCCCTGGTGTCCCTGGGTTGCCCTGGCTGTCCCCTTGGTGTCCTTGCCTGGCTCGTATCCTCGACTCCGCCTCCGGCGCCATGGTGACTCCCCTCCCAGTGTGGACCATTGTGGCCTCACCCCCTCCCCTGGGGCCATCCGACCCATCCCAGTATAGACCAGTAAGGCACCGAGTGGCCACCATGGACCCCCACACGCCTGCCAGTTCATCCCAGTTCATCCCAGTCCACTCTTTGTCCATCCCAGGTTTCTCTGGTCACCCTCCCAGTGCTCTCAGTCCATCCCAGTCCCGCAGGTGTTGGTGCTTGGGGCTTGATGAGCTGGTGCCTGTCCGCAACGTGGAGCGGCTCAAACGGGACCTCAGGGTGAGGGGGCGCGGATTTGGGGGGATCCTGGGGGTCCTGAGTTGTCGTGGAGGGGGTTTTTGGGTTGTGGGGGGTCTGGGGGCGTCCTGGGGGCTGCTTTGGGTGCTTTGGGGGGTATTCGGGAGGTTTGGGCGGCCCATTTGAGGCATCAAAGAACCAGAGGAGGGTTTTGTTCGCTCCTGGAGGTGGAGGCGGCCGTGGGGGTGAGCTGGCTGTCCCAGGGGTTCCTGGCTGTCCCTCGATGTCCCTGGGGTGCCCTGGCTGTCACTTAGGTGTCCCTCGGGGTGCCCTGGCTGTCCCTGGGGTGCCCTGACTGTCCCTAGGTGTCCCTGGGGGTGCCCTGGGTGTCCCTGGGGTGCCCTGGCTGTCCCGTCATTGTCCCTGGGGGTGCCCTGCCTGTCCCCTAGGTGTCCCTGTGGGTGCCCTGCCTGTCCCTATGGTGCCCTGGCTGTCCCCTACGTGTCCCTTGGGGTTCCCTGGCTGTCCCTAGGGTGCCCTGGCTGGGCCCTCAGTGTCTCTGGGGGTGCCCAAGGTGTCCCTGGGCGTGCCCATGGTGTTCCTGGGGTTCCCTGGCTGTCCCCTAGGTGTCCCTGGGGGGGCCCTGGGTGTCCCCTAGGTGTCCCTGGAGGTGCCCTGGCTGTCTTTAGGGTGCCCTGGCTTTCCCTTTGGTGTCCCTGGGGGTGCCCTAGGTGTCCCTGGGGGTGCCCTGGCTGTCCCTGAGTGCCCTGGCTGTCCCCTAGCTGTCCCTGGGGGCGCCATGGCTGTCCCCTAGGTGTCCTGGGGGTGCCCTGCCTGTCCCCTAGGTGTCCCTGGGGGTGCCCTGGCTGTCCTCTAGGTGTCCCTGGGGGTGCCTTGGGTGTCCCTGGGGATGCCCTGGCTGTTCCCTAGGTGTCCCTGGGGGTGCCCTGAGTGTCCCTGGGGGGGCCCTGGCTGTGCCCTCGGTGTCCCTGGGGGTGCCCTGGCTGTCCCCTAGGTGTCACTGGGGGTGCCCTGGCTGTCCTCTAGGTGTCCCTGGGGGTGCCCTGGGTGTCCCTGGGGATGCCCTGGCTGTTCCCTAGGTGTCCCTGGGGATGCCCTGGGTGTCCCTAGGGGGGCCCTGGCTGTCCCCTAGGTGTCACTGGGGGTGCCCTGGCTGTCCTCTAGGTGTCCCTGGGGGTGCAATGCGTGTCCCTGGGGTGCCCTGGCTGTCCCCTAGGTGTCCCTGGGGGTGCCCTGGCTGTCTACTTCGTGTCCCTGGGGGTGCCCTGGGTGTCCCTGGGGGTGCCCTGGCGGTCCCTAGGGTGCCCTGGCTGTCCCCTAGGTGTCCCTGGGGGTGCCCTGGATGTCCCTGAGGTGCCCTGGCTGTCTTCAAGGTGTCCCTGTGGGTGCCCAGAGTGTCCCTGGGAGTGCCCTGGCTGTCCCCTAGGGGTCTCTGGGGGTGCCCTGGCTGTCCCGTCAGTGTCCCTGGGGGTGCCCTGCCTGTCCCCTAGGTGTCCCTGGGGGTGCTCGGCCTGTCCCTAGGTGTCCCTGGGGGTGCCCTGGGTGTCCCTGGAGTGCCCTGGCTGTCCCCTAGTTGTCCCTGGGGGGGCCCTGGCTGTCCCCTAGGTGTCCCTGGGGGTGCCCTGCTTGTCCCCTGGGTGTCCCTGGGGGTGCCCTGGCTGTCCTCTAGGTGTCCCTGGGGGTGCCCTGGGTGTCCCTGGAGTGCCCTGGCTGTCCCCTAGTTGTCCCTGGGGGGGCCCTGGCTGTCCCCTAGTTGTCCCTGGGGGTGCCCTGGCTGTCCCCTAGGTGTCCCTGGGGTGCCCTGGCTGTCCCTAGGGTGTACTGGCTGTGCCTTCGGTGTCTCTAGGGGTGCCCTAGGTGTCCCTGGGGGTGACCTCGGTGTCTCTGGGGGTGCCCTGGCTGTCCCCTAGGTGTCCCTGGGGGAGCCCTGGGTGTGCCTGGGGTGCCCTGGCTGTCCCCTAGGTGTCCCTGGCGGGGCCCTGGCTGTCCCTGAGGTGCCCTGGCTGTCCCCTAGGTGGCCCTGGGGGTGCCCTGGGTGTCCCTGGGGGGGCCCTGGAGGTCCCCTAGGTGTCCTGGGGGTGCCCTGGGTGTCCCTGGTGTGCCCTGGCTGTCCCCTAGGTGTCCCTGTGGGTGCCCAGAATGTCCCTGGGGTGCTCTGGATGTCCCCTTGGTGTCCCTGGGGGTGCCCTGGCTGTCCCTGGCGTGCCCTGGCTGTGCCCTAGGGGTCCCTGGGGCTCCCCTGGCTGTCCCTAGGGGTGCCCTGGCTGTCACCTAGGTGTCCTTGGGGTGCGCTGGTGTCCCTCGGGGTGCCCTGGCTGTCCCCTAGGTGTCCCTGGGGGTGCCCTGGCTGTCCTTGGAGTGCCCTGGCTGTCCCCTAGGTGTCCCTGGGGGGTGCCCTGGCTTTCCCCTAGGTGTCCCTGGGGGTGCCCTGGCTGTCCCCTAGGTGTCCCTTGGGGTGCCCTGCCTCTCCCC